>NC_090928.1:775935967-776237217 GCF_040938575.1 Ambystoma mexicanum
TGTTATCCCATCACCAGCACCAACCACTGGGATGGATGTATGTCTTTAATTCTTCTGCATTCACTTGTTCATACATTCTCTTGTTGACTTTTACCTCTGCTTATCTCTATTTCCTCTGTCTTTCACTTCTAACATTCACTTCATCGTTACAGGAATACTGCACCTCCCGTACCTGCCTCCTTTTGTAACCCATATGCTTCGCTCTAGCCCTCCCCTGACCTCGAAACTAAGCTTAGCCATATCAATTGTCGGGTCAGACCAGCCGTTAATGGTAGGACCCACTAAGGGACCTTGTAGTAGGGCGGTGAGGGATTACTGGCACCGGTCTCCTTACCCATGCCCGGGATCCCTTACCGCCCACCTTGGAATGAGGGCCATCGTCCACTCATTATAGATTTATGCCATCACGTGTTTATTATCACTGTGGGTGCCGACACGTGTTTCAACCACTCAAGGGTCTTTATCAAGGCTGTGGGCATCATCCATCATACATTGTTTGTTCACATATTGATAGATTATCATATCCAAACACAAGTGACAGGTGCAGAGTGATTGAGTGAAAAGTGTGTGCAGTGACAGGTGCATAAGTTTCAAAAGGAGGGAAGGGTTCTGTTGAGGCACAAATTTGTTTGCCCATTATCACCATACAGTATATTTAGTACAGGGTTTTGGGTGATTGGTGTATGCGTTGCATACAAGTTAAAATAATACACATCGTACAGCACGAGAGACATAGCAATACCAGGGATGGAAAGGAAGAGGAGATTGTGTCAGTTCGCAGTTGGTTCCATATAGGGTTTGAAATCAAATTTGAGTTCATTTTGTATTGATTATGGTAATGATGTGAGCTTACCAATTGTGATTTGTTCCTGTTGTTGTGGCATTTAGCGAATGGTGGATGGATGCACTGAATAGTGCTTCTGGGCAGAAAGAAACTCAAGATTATGATTTTGGGGTGGTCCTTACAACCTAGTAATTTGACAGTGATTACTATAGATACTCTTTGTCTCAAGGATGGGCTTATCCCATTGGTTTATAAGAGAACAAGATTAAAGCATGGATTTTCGGTTTTGGTCCCACATGTAACACTGTTTGAAATAGAAAATAGATAATTGATAATACATTTGTGCCTGAGGTTGATAGCCAGTGGCTAATGTTAGATTGATTCCCTCAGTCCATGACATGGTTTGCGTAATTGCCTCATATACTGAAGCGTGTGACAGGCTAGCCGGCCATTAGGTGTTGTTAGATTAGTAAAGTATTTAAAGTCACTTTCAAATGCTTGAGATGCAACTAAAACGTGCTCAATAGAGATTCTTTCATTTAAAGTTAGGTCCTTGGTGCCTAAATGATTCCATGTTTCTGCAGTGTTAATTGGAACTTACATAGGAGGGATGTGCATACTCCTTGCTAGTATGTGATCAAATTGATCCCGGGGACTGGGTCATGCAAGCTCTCTCCCAGTTTTGTAGGGCAAGGTGGTTCCTTACTTTTAAAGCACAAATGGTGTCCCTTATTAGTTCCTGATCGTAGGGTATTGCATCTTTAATAAAAGCGTTAGCCGTGCTTAGAACCACTAGGGTCGCATGAGCTACTTGTGGTTATGGATTGTCACGTGGTTAGCTGGAGATAAATGGTAGGTGCCTGTGATTTCCATTACTCCTTCTGCTCATAGCCATCCCTACAAATGGCCTCTGTTCTCTCTGCTATCCAGACATCCAATACTGCCTGAGAGTGGTGCCTGTAGTACGCTTGCCTGTGCACAGTTGAGACAACTGTGGGTGGGGTGCAGTAGTGAAGAGATAAGAATATGCGATTTGGGACATGAACGGTTATGGATTGTATTGTGGCTACATGGGTATGAATGGTGGGTGCCTATGCTTTCCAATAGTCTATTCGCTCGTTGGCCTCCCTGCAAATTACCTAATGTTACATTCATGTTCTTACGATACTGCTTAAGCAGGGTGCCTGTGGGTCACTTACACGTGTGCTGCTAAAACACACGCAGGTTGGTTGCAGTAGTATAGAGATACACAGTTTAAAAATAGTCACTCCTTGTTCCTAGGCGACATTGCAGTAGTGAAGAAATAAGCAATTTTTGTCGCTCCTTTCTCATGTAATGATCATTGAGTTTAAGGCCTATGCCCATACACTAATCTAATGCAGTCCAACATGAGGGAAAGAACAATTCTATCCTTCCCCCAGTTTCCCGCTTACCTTCACGGCTTGGTGCCGAAGTGTTTAACTGGTCCTCAGTCGGTTGTTCGCTCCAACCTGCACCCATACCGTTCTAGGATTGGCCCGTGGTACGGGTTCTCTGACTAGCCTGTGGGCACACGTGGCCTTACGTCAATGTGTGTTTACATGTCGAGTTTGGAAGAAATATATCCATAATAAGTACTTCCAGATACCAGGTGTTATTAGTCGATTGACTGGGGGAATACGCTGTTTATCAATGCTATGCAAGAGTGTTTTCAGGCAAAGTTAGTTGATGAATCTCCATTAGATGACACAGTGTCGATTAATACAAAGAACCCATGGTATATATCCATGGAGTAAATGCATTATTTGTTGTTCAGTTAGTGTTGCAAATGGTATAGGACAATGCTCATGCTCAGAAATCCATGGTAGGCCTATTGCTAGGCCTAGACTGCCAAAAAACCATGGGCAACTGCATTAGGTTATCTATGTGTGTACAGACATGGGGCCTCAATGCACGTTAGGCGGTAGGGGTTTAACGGGGCCGATATAGCTGCCGGCCCCGTTAACCCCTACCGCCTCATTACGAGGTCTCCTCGCAGGACCCGTTAAGGACGCCTGGTAAAACCAGGCGTCCTTAACGGGTCCCGCGAGCAGACCAGGATGCAAACAACGGGCCCGTCATTAACGGGCCTGTTGTTTACATCCTCCCCATTCCCATTCAGCCCTATGGGGGCTCAAATGGGAATCGGGATGTACCCGGTCCGGGTTCCCTGAATGGGGAAATACTGGGCCCTCCAAGGTCGGAATGGCCCGGTATTTTCCCATTCAGGGAACCCGGACCCGGTACCCGGTATGGGGGTAGCCATGCCGCAAATAGGTCATAATGAGGCCCATGGTCTGTACTCTGATAAGTATGTACTGGATAATATTGTGTTGGGGAGGCAGAGTGGCATCCCATAGGGGTATATGTGTGTGAACAGACATGGTCTGTGCTCGTATAGCCTGGATGTCTATCTGATGACATTTCGTAAACAGTAATACCTTACGCGATTTGGATGGGCAGTTCAAACCTCGAAAATTCCATATCATACATTTAAGCGCTGGAGTCAGACTTACATGTGACCTTTACACTCATCTCCAGCTAGTGTATGACGCATTTGCAGCACTGATGTAGTCTACTCATATACCATGTAAAATCTATCAACCGAGTGGGGGTGACCCCCCGAACCACCATCCTCGCAAACAACCAACCCAGTCCCCCAACATACCTCCCCCACCGGCAACCACAACACATCAGTTGTCGCATCCCCCACAAACTTCAACCATCATTAGCTTCTGCACAAAGTGCCCAGCCACCTCAGCTCTTTATTAACAAGTTTGCTACCCTCTCACCCTGTCCTACATAACCAGCATGGCCGTTAACCCCATTTGCAGACTTCACGACAATTGCCCCCCCTGTCATTATTCCTCCTGCCCCTCTGAACTCTGGGCAAAAAATCCAAAAAGGTATTTGCTTCATTGGGGGTGTGGACAAACAGCACACGCCCCCCATGCTCCACTCTAAGTTTGGCACACAAAAACCTAGCATATTTCATGCCTCTCCCTTAGCCTTTTTTTCACATCAATATACGCATTCTTGTTTGCATGCACTTTATCAGCAAAATCCGGAAAAGGTCTAATAGTGTCCCCATTGTATAGCAAATACCCCTGTCAACGGTTTTGACCCATGTTGAATCAATAGACTGGGTAGATGTGGGGATGAGCTGTCGCCACCCATTATTCTATCCCAGAACAAACGAAATCAATAGACTGGGTGGATATGGGGATGAGCTATCGCCGCCCACATTCACGCCAGAATAGGAGAACTGCGCAGTTGGCACGAGACCACTCCAAAGATACAACCTTCTTGTGGGGGGTTCCACATCACCACTCTACTGTAAGGATGCCATCAAAACAATGTTAAGCAAGGGTCATGTACTATCAAGCAAAAGACCACTCTATTGAAATGCAGTAATTCAAGACAACTCAAAAATGGATGCAGTACCGACAAATTCAAAAATGGATGCAGTACCGACAAATTCCCCATGAAGCTAGCCATATGCTTTTGAATAGTTAGACTGCGGCAAGCGCCAACATGCCGCAGTCTAACTATTCAAAAGCATATGGCTAGCTTCATGATTGCTTTGCTGCTTGCGTTACATTGCTTCTGTACACGTTTAAACTAAGTATCTTCATCAGGTCTTCATCAGGTCTTCATCAGGTCTGTGGCATATGTTTCTTCACCTTGATACCAAGATGTCACTTATCCTTGATACTTTCTTGATGGTTTATAAATCGTCTATATATATATATATATTTATTACATGGCCACAGTAGTGGCCATGTAGTTATGGTTAAGTTGCTGTTTCCATAGGAAGAGCACTTTTTGGGCGGCTTATAATTTCGCTCTCCCTGGACAGATCCTCACCAAACTTTGCAAAAAAAGTATTTCGGTCACTCTGAATTTTTTTGCAAAGTTTGGTGAGGATTCGACAAGGGGGGGCAACGTTATACGGGGGGTCCCAAAACTTTTTTTTTCCCATAGACTGAATGGGAAAATTGTTTTGCTTGCGTCTACAGCCCAAACCGCTGGATGGATTTTCACCAAATTTGGACCAGGAGCAGCGGCTTGGTCCCGAAAGCGTGCTTTTGCAAATTTGGTGAAAAGCCATCTAGTTTTTTTTAAATGTTTTTTTAAAATGACCAAAAAGTAGGTCTAAAGAAATTAGTGATATCTGTGTTCGGTCCGCGGACACACTTCCCTGTTCGCTCCGCGGACAGTGTCCTAATTGGCCAATCAGCTTGCGTGATGTTCGCGGACATGCAACGTGTTCGCTGATTGGACGGCGTGGAGCGTGACGCTCGTCAGATTTTCGGTAGCTCCCGCCATCTTGGATTTGCGGTCGTCCACGGACAGTGAGGTGAAACTTTGTTCAAAATTTGTATTTAGTAGAGTGTATTGGTGTGTAGGAGTGTTTGGGGAGGGTGGGAGTGTATGAGATAGGATGAAAGTTGTGTTTTTTATGTGTTAGACGTTCTTTTTGTGTTCGATTTGTCTGCGGACATCACGGGTGTTCTGAAATGTTCTAAATAAACTGAATGGGGGGTGTTCTGAGGACTCAATATGTGTCCGTTTTGTTCACAAGCAAACTGAAACTGTTCTAAGAACACTCGCAGTGTCCTGAAATGTTCGCAAATAAACAAAATGGGGGTGTCCTGAGCACGCTGTCCGTATTGTTCGTTGTCAAGTTGAATATGTTCTAAGAACACTCGCGGTGTCCTGAAATGTTCGCAAATACACAAAATGGGGGTGTTCTGAAGACGTTGTTGAACACTCGCTGTGTCCTGAAATGTTCGCAAATATGAATGGGGTTGTGGCTGACAAGTTGAATGTGTTCTAAGAACACTCGCGGTGTCCTGAAATGTTTGCAAATAAACAAAATGGGGGTGTCCTGAGGACGCTGTCCGTATTGTTCTCTGTCAAGTTGAATGTGTTCTAAGAACACTCGCGGTGTCCTGAAATGTTCGCAAATAAACAAAATGGTGGTGTTCTGAAGACGCTTCTAAGAACACTTGCGGTGTCTGGGGAATGTTCGTAGGGGGTGTCCTGAAGACGCTGTCCGTATTGTTCTCTGTCAAGTTGAATGTGTTCTAAGAACACTCGCGGTGTCCTGAAATGTTCGCAAATAAACAACTTGGGGGTGTTCTGAAGACGTTTCTAAGAACACTCCCGGTGTCCTGGAATGTTCGTAGGGGATGTCCTGAGGGCGTAGTCCGTATTGTTCGCTGGCAAGTTGAATGTGTTCTAAGAAAACTCGCAGTGTCCTGAAATGTTCACAAATAAACAAAATGGGGGTGTCCTGAGGACACTGTCCGTATTGTTCGTTGTCAAGTTGGAAGTGTTCTAAGAACTATCGCGTTGTTCTGAAATGTTCGTAGGGGGTGTCCTAAAAACGCTGTCCGTATTGTTCACTGGCAAGTTGAAAGTGTTCTAAGAACACTCATAATGTCCGCGGACATTAAAAGTTTCCATAGACCATAGTTGAAATGTTTGACTCTATGGATGTGATATGCTGCGGTGGTTGTTGCCAGGGCATAGAGTCTTGGGTGCATGGCCATTTGGCCATGCACCCAAGACTCTATGCCCTGGCAACAACCACCGCAGAATATCACATTCATATTTGCTTATAACTTTGGGTGAAAAACAAATGTTTAAGGAACAAAGGTATTAGATACTATGGATGTGATATGCTGCTATGGTTCTCCTTATTATTGTATACTTAATATTTGGTCTAGTAACCGGAGTACATGTATTTCTTGTTAATTTCTGTGATAAAAGAAAATAGCATGTTAGTATTAGTATTTTGTAATGACTTATTACATTGTATAATCAATATTTTTTTTTTTGGACCCTCATATTTAGTAGATTACAAACCAGAGTACTGTGCAATTTGCTCAGTTTCTGTATTTGTTGCTAAAATCATTGGGTCTGTTGGATTAAAAAAAAACCTTTTTCTGTTATGCCACAGTTTATTTGTTTGTTTGTTTTCAGTGTTCACTTGTTGTTTCTGGCTAATGCTTTATACTTTAGCTTGTTGTATTTTTTTGGAACAGTAACATATTATTTATTTGTTTTGATATTATAAAATTTTCGAGCAGTTAGACACCAATTGGCGTATTCTAACGGTCTATTTTTTTGATATATTTTAGTGATATTGATTTATCTATTTGGATATTGTTACATTTTGGGACAGTTAGATACCAATTGGCGTATTCTAACTGTGTATGATTTGGTCTAATTTAGTGGTATTCATTTATCTGATTAGTTGTTGTAGAATCTTTGAACAGTTAGATAGCTTTTGGAGTATTCTAACAGTTTATATTTTTTTAACACAAGTTTACTTAGGGTTTAAATACAGTTTAGTTATCAAATTTTGGTTTTAAGAACATCAAATAAGCGTTTGTAAGATTTCCTGGTAATCTCTGCTTTAGAGTAATGGTACTATCATTACATTCAAACCATCCACATTTCTTTTTTTAAATATGCAGTGTAGTGCCCTGAATTGGTTGTGGCTCCTGCGTGGTAGATTATACCTATTGTTGTGAAGGTTTTCTTACCAAGTGATATTTGACCATGTGTGAATCCAGTCAGCTTGCAGTTCTTTTTGGTACCATCTTCATTGTTACGTAGAAGCATTAGTATTATGTATTTACTATGTGTTTGTATTACTAACGTGGAGCGATTATCTGAATTGCAGGTAGAGCATAATCTACCATGGTTTGCATTTTGTACAAGTCGCTGAAATGGAATGGATTCACAATTTGATATTGATATATATATTAAGCGTTCATTGGGGATTTCTTCTTGTGTCACATTGTTGCAGAGAGTGCTTGTATGTTTCCACATGTATGAAATCTGAAAGATTTAATTTATAGGTATGTTTTTGTTTTCCAGTACTTGTAGTAAGTACATTAGAAATTCTTGTGGATCTTCCTGTGAATTTATAGTGAACATCACCATTCCAGCACAGTAGTCCAATTGTTGTCTTATTCCATAAACACTATACGTGTTGTCAGGATTGTTTGCTGCATTTCTGTGAAGTACAACATTTGCAAACACAATGGGTCTGTACTGTGTAAGTAAATATTGTCAACAATTGGTGGTAATTGAAATATTATTGAAATTGAAAGAATATTCATTGCTACATTTGCCTAGCAACTTACACCAACTATATTTGAGAATTTAAATGGTCCAGGTAGTTCTGTATCTAACTGCTTTTTTTGGAGTTTGTCTTCCTTCTTTAAAGAAGTACCTGGTTTACTTTCCCTAATTGATTATTTTTTGCTTGTGTTACTTGATGAGGTATTCGTTTCTTTTACTCTCTTTGGAGGATTTGCAGTGACATCCTGTTGCATTTCTGCTTGATTTATTTTTCTTTTATAACGTTTTACTTTTTGTGGAACAGAATATGTGTTTAGGTGGGGGGTGTATAGTGAGCGAAGTCTATTGTATTCTAAAATGCAAGGAATATCAGCGTTTATTTTACTTGCATCAAAGTTGATTAGAAATAGACCGTCAAGTGTAGGTAAGCGTGATAGTGCTACATAGCTCATGCCTTCTTTAAAGACTGTGTTACCAATATCTATCATTGCTTTGTCTAGGGTAAGACCTTGTGATTTATGAATCGTGACTGCGTATGCAAGAGTTAGAGAAAATTGTTCTCTGCGTAGATACATATCTTTGAAGAGAAGGAATCTAGCTGTTGAGCGTCCTATCCTTTTTACTTCTGAAAGTTTGTCAAAGAGTATATTGACAAACTGAATTTTGTTGTCACGTGGGTATGTTTGAAAGCCAACAACTGTACCCAGTGCTCCATTAACTAGTCCTTGGTCCACATCAAGGTTACGTTTAAGCATTACTCTGCAATTTAAGGATAATTTTTATATCTTTTCTAAGCCTGCTGTGTTTGAGATTGATTTTTCTAAACTATTTAGTCTTGTTGTGGCTTGGTCACACATGGGTAGTGTCATACCATGTACATCTAGCTTGTCTGTGGTGCTAATTTTCATGGTTGGTTGCATTTCTTTACTTAGCATGATTTCATTGAATTTGAAACAGCTTGCAAGAGTTGGCATTAAGGCCATACAATTGACATTTTTGTGGGCTAATTGTTCCATAACATCTGTAGCACATGCATTATTGCCATAAAGTGCATTAATGTGCCGGGTTTTCAATATTGCTTCTGCTTCTTTAGAAAGTATACCAACTCTGATACTTTTTAAAATGTTGGCATAAGTGAGATCTGCAGATTGCCGCATGTTTTCTGTTAATTCTCTGTATTGGAAATGTTGCCAAAGGTTGACATTTCCAATGCTGCCAACAGTTTTACGGCAGAGTTTGTGTCCTAATGTTTTAAAAATAGGCTCACCTTTTACTGGTGTTAATTGAAGCAGATCTCCAAGAACAATAATGTGTTTTCCTGCAAAGAGCTCTTCATAGTCTGTTTTGAGTACTTCTTGAATTCTGAGGTGAATCAAAGCTAACATCAGGTTGGAGACCATGCTCACTTCATCTATTAGTAGCATTTTCATTTGTTTCAATACTCTGCATAATTCCATTGCAGCTTCTGCAGAAAGTTTGTAATAGTCTAATTTGTTCTGGTGTTCTACTGGTAATAGTAGTAATTGGTGTAATGTAACACCACCTATGTTGTAGGCAGCTAAACCTGTGGGGGCAGTGACAACAGCTGACAGTTTGTTGTTTGTCAATTGTTGAAGGAACTTACTAATGATTTTGATTAGGAATGTTTTGCCAGAACCAGCTTCAACACTGACGCACAGTAGTATAGGTTTATAATTATGGCAGGAACATTCTTTATTTTCATGTTTTACACCATGTGCAATTTGTTTTGTTACTTCTTGGAAAATGCTACTTTGCTCATTGTTTAGTTTTGATTGTAGTATAGTTAAGTCTTCCTTATCTTCATACTGACACATGGTGTTTTCTACTTCTATCATGGCTAATTCTGCCTCATTTATTATTAGTGGTTCTCCCAGTGGTTCTTGGCTTCCTATTACAGAAGGTTGACTACTGTCAGGAGTGTTCTTATCTAGTTGGACTTGGAGTTCTTCTTCGTGTTGCTGTTCATTGTGCAACATTGTTTTGTACTGTGTAAAGTTTACATCAGTTATAGTGCTTTCATTTGCTTTGAAAGCATCCTCATATGAGTCATAGATATCTAGTAATTGTTCTTCTTTTCTCCATGGTTTGAAGAGTTGTAGCGGGGACATGTAATATACTTCTTTATGTTGAGGAGTCTTTAATGACAATTTGATATGATTCATTAAATTTGGTTTAGTGAGTTTAACTAGCTGCCTTCACAGTTTGTCACTCTATATTTACCTTTTTTCATCAGGTTTCATATTATTTTTGTATGTGTAGTTTTGGGCTATGTGGTATAGACACCTGTTTTCGAAAGTATTACTTCTGTTTGGGTAGTATGTGTCTAATACATTGTTTTTTAAAATCTCTTGGCTGTTGGGATCATGTTTGCTATTGTTTCTATATCTTCATATGATTTTAGAACTCTTTTTCTAGATTTAGATGGACCAAGACTTAGCCATACTATATTTTCAGATTTACCATACAATGCAGTACCAGTTAAACGATCAGCTGCTTCATATGATCCACATTCTCTGTGGGTGAGCATTTTTATGCCCAAGCTGTATAATTTCTGAAATACTGTTTTATCTGATGACAGGTCATTCCAGAGGTCTTGGAGCTCTGTCTTTTCTGCTTTAGTTAAGTATGCTGTGACATATCGTGCAACTGCAGTAGAATTGTCTGCAATGTACTGCACATCTATGTTTGCATTCCATAAGTGGGCAATGATTGCATTATAATCATTGATATATTTTTCTTCTTCTTTTCTTTTTATGTAATATGTATTTTTAAGTGACTTACCTTTAACACTATGTCTAACTGAAGACATGAGGTTGTTCACTTGACCTGTATTTGTAAATGGTCTAGGGAAACCAAATCGGCATTTGGTGTAGTATTTCCCTTTGTTTTTGTATTTTCAACGACAATATTTTCCACATTTGTGTCTTTGAAATTGTAAAATTTGTGCATGAAGATCACTATCTGTGGCTTCTGATGGAATTTCACAAGTGACATATTTTTCAATAAACTGTAAAACAGTGGCATCACTGTCTTGACCAAATTTAGGAGCATTTTTAATCCATAAAAGCATGTGGATATGTGGTGCTCCTCTGGCTTGGTATTCTTTTCTCCAAAAGAAGTGTTGCACTTCTCCAAGGGGAGGAACAGTTTTATTACAAATAAAATGTAGCATAGCAATGAAGCGATGGTGAAAATATCTTGAAACATTAACAGGATCCAAAGAACAAATTTCTCCAGGTGTTAGTATATCTATGTTTGTTTTGTTTTTATTTGATATGCGTAGGAAATCATGTAACTCTTCCCATGCATATTCTGCACAACTTAATGTAACAAACCAAGTGGGTGGGCCAAGGTTTCTGATCATACAACGTACATCTCCATGACATCGAAACCAGTACTCTTTAGTACCATGCATATTTTCTAATAGATTTGTAATATTTGATTGTAAAACCTCATACTATTGTTTCACTTTTTCTAATAATTGTGTAGCTGTCATATTTTGAAAGTGTGATCCTGATTTTAATATGTGTGCAACTCCGTAACATAAAGTTGCTAGTTCACTTTCAAAGAGTAGGTGGAATATGTATTCCACATTTTGTCTAAATCTGGGATCTTCAGAATACATCCGTAATGAGCGGTATTCTGAAGCTGATATTTGAATAGGTCTATCATCATACCTTCCTCCTTTGCCAGTAGGAAAGAGTAGAGGAAAAGCACGTGCTTCTATACTTTTTTCCCATATGCTGATTGGCGATCCTTTTGTTTGACGCATTTGGTAAGTTTCCAGTACATCTTCTATGGTGTCATTACAGTGCAAAGGATGAATTGTATAATGGTCTAAAGTATTTGATATTGTAGCAGGATCTAGTAGCTCAAATTGACCAGCTTCTTGTGTTTCTTGAATTATTTCAGTTGTATCTTTCAAGTTTTCTTCAATATTAATTTCTTTGTAATATTCATTATTCTCTTTAAGATATTGGAAGGCTTGTCTAACTTTATATAAATCTACCAGCTGTTGCCATATTTTTTTGTCTTTTGTAGGTACTCCATTTACCAAGATAATTAAACATTGCTGCATTGGACGTTGCACTCCTAGAGTATGCACATTTTCTTTTAGATCTAATGGTAAATAAACTACTTTTCCACGAATGCCTTTTACCAATTCAGAGGGAGGTAATTTTGCTGTTTTTGGTTGAAGGCCTATTATTGCTTGAAATGGGTGTACTGCTTGAATTATGATGCTCTCATATAAATTAAGTTGTTGTAGGGGTTTTGGTACTGGGTATAATTCCAAATTATTTGTGATAGCACGTGAAGGACTTTGGTTGTTGTCAAGTTTTATAGTGCAGTAACTGCAAAGTATTAAGGGCTCAGTTATTTCGTATTTGTTTTCTGCTACAAGGTAGAGAGCTAATTCAAACCATTTAGAATCTTCATTGTCTTCTATTTTGTATGATAGGTCTACAGTTATTGTGTTACTTTTATAAAAAGTTCTACAGCAACATACACATACATGGTTTGGTACTTCAGCTGATGTACTTTTAAATTTTAGTATTTCTTTTTTGTATGTGTTTAGCAAAAGGTTGCCATGTGTAGAATTGTTGCTTAATTGGTTTAAAGCTATTTCATTGTGGCTTTCACTTCCAAAATATTTTTTCTGGATATAGTGAATTTCTTTAAGTAGGTCTTTTGCAGTACCACGTAGAAGGATGTTATTTAACTTTGCTAGTGCTAAAGCAGGACTTTTAGCATAGTACAGTTTATAAACTAGATTTCTTATAGTTGAATGATGTGTTGAAATCCTTTTGATATCATGGAAAGTGGTTTTACAAGTAGGTCCTGTAATGCAGGCCAATGAATGTCCTTGTAGTCCTGTGTACTTGCTCACTGGACAGGTATCCATATTTTGCAGTAATTTAATTTTGATTTTGTCTTTGCTTTTTACATATTTATTGAGGAATTGGCGTAAAGATTTGAAACATTGTTTGGGAATGTTACACATTGACGTGCATGGCCATTTGTACACTAGATGTTCTGATTCAGTTGAATGGAGGGGTAATTCTAAGTTTTCAGGGCATATTTTTGTAAAGAGTACTTTTTGTTCCATTATGGTAGTATTCACTTTTTCATAACCTCGACCACTGCTATGTATGGCAATTGTATTTGTTTGCTTTTGTTTGTACGCTTCTTCATTAAAATATGGTTCTGTGCTCGTAGTGTGATTCCATTCACCTCCGCAGATACTTAAGAAGTTCTTTCTGTTGACATTTCGCTTATTGAGAAGTCTTTTTTGTAATTTAGTTCTTAGTTTTGGTAGTGGTTTCATTTTGTTTAACAGAAAAATAAATAACTTTCTTTTGAGAAGAATTGCACTGTCCATCAACGCTTCTAAGATTAATTTCCTATGATAGGTTTTAAGCATTGAACCTGATTTCTCTCCTGTTTTTATAAGATTTTGAAGGACTTTGTGACGGTACATTTTGGCTAAAATACTTTTCTTGGTATGCTTACTTTGCACTATATTAAAATTTGAAGAAGTAGTTTTATCTGTAGTGATAGCTGATTTTCTGTTAATTGTTTTTTGGTTTGTTTTACATTTTGATAGAGGAGGCAAAGTTTTTATACTTGAAACTTCTTGTGTTTCACTAAATGACTGTATTAGCTGTTTTGTTTCAACTTTTTTTTACAAATTCTGCTAGAGATGGATGCTTATGTTGGACACTTTTATTTTCATTTGCTCTACTTTTGCGTTGCTTTCTACGGACTTGACTTTTGGTAGGCATTCTTTAGGGTCTGTTGAAAAAAATAAAGAAGATATGGGTTGGGGTGTTCTGGAATGTATGTGTGCTGTGTGCATGAGTGTTTGAGTAAGATGATAAAGATGTATGTAATGGTGTGTGATTGTGCATTGGGAACTACAACTAGTAGGGATAGGTATTCTTGAATTTATGTGTTACTAAACTGGGGTTCAGATGACAAAAAAAAGTAAGCTAGTGGTGTCGAAAAGTACAAATAGTAAATCTAATGTATACAATTAAAACAGTTGTTTGTTCTATAATATGAAAATTGTAGCGGTTCAGTTGGGTAATTTGTGTGTCCAAAAATAGGAATTTGTGGGCCATTCTGGCTGTAAATCGCTGTTTAAGACATGGAGTTTTTTGGACAAAATGGTACACAATCTCTATTTTTAGGCACAGAAATAGCTTGTATTAACGTTATAGTATGTTTGATTAATAATACAAATATTATGGTGATATTCTACGTACTTTTTTTCTTAAATTAACAGGTAAGTTCTTAGTTCTTCTTTGTTCTTCGAATTCGGCTGCTTCTTTTCGGGAGACTGGTCTTCACTGCAATTGTAAAAGCTTCAAATTAGTAACTTTGTTTGTATATAGCGCTGTTTTTAATTTAGATATTGATTTTTTTAATTGAAATCCTCAGTGCCTTCTTTAAAAACATTAAACTAATTTATTTACATAAAATACATTGCATCAGTTCAGTACAGATGATATGTTCTTAATGAACAAATTCTATTGAATGACTAACTGTAGCAAAAAAAATATCTTTACTATGTCTTGTGAAATTTATAATATACCAGTGAATACCACTATTTCTGTAAGTAATCTGTTCTAGGTAATAGCGCCTCAATGTCATGTCTAAATTAAAGTAATTAAGTAAATAAATAAATAAAAACAAAGAAATATGAAATTGTATAAGTCTTTTTTTAAAGATTTAAACATAGATTGTGCTTGCATGCAATTTTGTTTGAATATATGTAGTCCATATATTTCATTTAAAAAATGTTAGTTTAACATGATTTGAGTGTGTGTGTATAAAGAAAGTAAATAGTATAAAGGTTTATAAGTGATAGTTGATTTTAGGAAATTGAAAAAATACAGTAAATTAATTTTACAGATTACACAAGCTAAAAGTCTGTTTGAAAATGTGCTCATCTACTGTACAGAAAATATGCATACCTGAAGTTTGTGTTCATGCATATGGATATGCATGGAGCTGCAAGTAGAAATCCTGGAGACTTGTACAGTATTTCTGGTAGATGGTGCTTGCCAATGATATGACACTTGTACTCAGAGAGATTCACAGTACATTTGCAGTGCTGATCTATGATGATGCATTTAGATGTAGAGGTCTTGAATGTGATTGGTGCATGGTCTTGTGATTTTTTAGCTACATCCAATGAGGAAATGGCAGAGAGAGTGAAGTGGAAATGGTAGAAGGGCTGTTCATGTTACGATATGTCCGCGGACATGGCGGTAGTTCGCGGACATCGCGAGTTACATTTGTGATGTCATCTTTGATGTCCTGGGTGTTAGTGTTAGCAGTGCACGGTGGCGCGAGTTATGGTTGCTTATCTTACCATAACTGCTGAATTTCAGGGGTTTTTCGGTTTTACTTTGAACCATAACGTCCCTTTAACAAAGTTTTTTCACTGAATTTCATAGTTTTTAGTAGCGCAACTTAACCATAACATCCCTTTAACAAAGTTTTTTTTACTGAATTTCATAGGTTTTTAGTAGCAAAACTTAACCATAACGTCCCTTTAACAAAGTTTTTTCACTGAATTTCATAGGTTTTTAGTAGCGCAACTTAACCATAACGTCCCTTTAACAACGTTTTTTTGCTGAATATATGTATATATATATGTATATATATAGATATGGACAAATAAAAAATTGATGTTTCCACTACACATATCGGGACAAAGCAAGAAGGCCTCATTTTAGTGTCGTAGTTAAGAAAAGCAATTGAATTAAACATAATAAAAGCTCAGCTAAGGAGTTCTCTGAGCCAAGAAAGCCAAGGTCTTATCAAACTGGAATTGGCTGACATTGGATGCAATTAGTGTGAAAGAACAGAGGCTCCTGTTCACAGAGGTCGAGCAAAAAAAATAGACGTCAGAGGACTATTGGAGAATAAAATCAAATACACAAAAAGCTCGATTTCATGATGTCCAGTCACGTGGTAAAGGGAAGTTGGTCAGTCGAGGTGGTCACACCTATGCTCAGAGGCCGGCTGGTGCCCACACTCCCTAAAAATTCTCAGAACACAGTACATACTCAAGGCCAAACTTCAAACACTAATTGACACTGGACCATTGAGGTGATGATGGATGATATGCTAATTGGTGGGAAGCTGGTGCTAAAACGAGCTCACCCGCATCTGGTTGTTCAGTCTGTGTGCTGCTAGACGTAGGTGGAAATGTACTGATGGGGTTAGGAGCTAACCAATTATAGGGGACCGCGTAATTAAGGGTCCTATAATTTGTGTAGCCAATGGAACGTTGTACATTTAGTGACGTTCATAGTGGCCATTTTGAGGGGAAGGCTTAGTTGCCACACCTGATGTTAAGTATCCTATCACCTTCTTCCACTGCTCTATAGAGATATGGAGCCTATACTTAGAAATACACTTAGATCCAATTACACCCTGGGTTAGGTTTTTGTAGTTTGCCACGTAGTATGACGTTGGTAATGACGCAGGTCAAAACATCAATGATGACCAAGTATGAGTATAACAGCCCAGTTTTTTATGTAGTAAGTGGAGTCAGAGGATCGAGCGATTGCTGATGTTTGTTGTACTCCCTGTTTTAGATATTTGACATTAAAACAGACAAACTTTGCCAAACTATTTGTGTCATCTTGATTATTGATGTATGAATAAAATCCGCATTCCCATCCATCTCCAGGGTATCGCTACTTATCTTAAAGGGCTGTCTGAGAGAACACCCAGCTATCCTCAATCTCATCCAGTCTCTCCCCGTGTTTTGTCCAAGTGCACCTGCTTGTGGTCCACTTTACACGTGAGAGTGTCCATCTTCCCATCCAATCACTGTATACTGGCCTGTACTTGGTTAAACATAGTTTTACTGTTACTTAATGCGCCTCTGGGAGCAAGGGACAGAGACTGCTTTCGGATTCTTCATCAATGCAGTTGTATCAAAATGCAAATTTGATTGTTGTTTCCTCACCTTATGTGACTTAGATTCACTGGCACCCGCCGGGGGTGAGGGGCCCACACTTCCAATATTTGAGGCTCGCTGTCCTATCTCCCTGGGAAGTTAAACTGAGCTGGCCTGTCTCACCATTCAATAGTACCAGCTGCCACTACCCTCTGTGCCCACCATATGGCCACCCCAGAGTGTCTGTATCTTCAATGGTCCCCCACCATGCCGCAGTTCTTCTGGATGGTCACCATTATCACCTCTGATCCCTCCATGGCACAATGGCACATGGCACTGCACTCCCACTCCTGGGCAAGCACCCGAGTGGTCCCATGCCCCATTTTACCTTCGCCACACTAACCTGCTCACATTAGGGCATCTGCAGCTCATCTGGATATGCTGGTATACAGGTATGCCCCTTGTCCTGCGCTGCACTGCTTGCCCTCCCCACAATACTGCTGCACTGCAATACAAGCATCTCAGATGCACTCAGGCTCCCTGCCTTTCACTGTGACACCTGGTCATACCTTGCACATCCACACTGCAGTGATGGCCCCCCCCAGCTAATCCACAGCAATATTGCCCCAGGGTGTAAGGATAATCAGAGTACACACCTGACCCAGCCTCCCTGTGTTGTTGGCCCACCATCCAGCAAATCAGGGGCAATCCTCACTACTGCAGCTGCAGTGTGCTATCCAGATGTCGAGGGATCCCCTGACAATGTTACCATCTTCATGCAAATGGAGTTCCGGCACAAACGTATTGAGGAGGTGGTCTCCTCACTGCGACTGTTGGACACTATTGACTGCAACAGCGCTCTGCCGACATTCCGCAGCTTGCCTCCAAGTGACCAGGTCCCCGGGCACTCTCAATCCCGCTCTCCTTCCTCTATGGGTTCAGCCGGGATAACCCAGTCCCCGGCGACAGCTCCAGGTCTTACACGGCACGCTCAGCGATCCGGGGCCTATACAGAACGGTACGCCCCTCACCGGGTGCTCTCACTCTCCCGCGCCAATCAGACTTCCTCCACTCCTCTGGTGATGCCTGCAGGGGCCCCCATCTCTCTGATGCCTCTCTCCTGTCTGCTTACCACAATGTTCGTACTCCTCCGGCTGGTACCGGCGCCTTACTTCATAAGCCTCTGGAGCTCCCCTCCACACATCAGCCACGGTTTGCAGAATCCGCCACCCCAGTCTCCATCAGAGGGGTTACCAGGTCACCCACAAAGCTGCATTGCGGCCTGCCAGAGTTCCCAGGTAGCCATTCGCGTCATGCAGCACAAGCTCCTTAGGCCCAGCCAACTCCATGATTTCCCTTCCACTTCTCTGCAAGGCTGCCTGGAAGTTTCACACTTCGCTGGGGCAGGGCCAGGTTACTCACACACCCAAAGCACCTTTCACTGCCACAGTGATGGGTGAAAGGGTATCAGGATGCAGTCTGGATTTATCAAAGAGACAGGGAGCTCACAGGCTCACTGCCATCATGGCTTGGCTCAACAGCGCCCCCTCTGAGTAAACCAGACTTGATACACCATTCGAAAAGTCTACAGTGAGGTCTGGCAGGTTAGTGAACCAGAACTGACAAGAGACTGGGAAGAATACATTTTTGTGCTATGGACTGGGGAAGTGGAATTCCCCAGAGGATTTTTTAGGAATGTTACTTTGTGAATAAGAGGAACCAGGAGCCCAGGAAGAGGTCCCTCCAGTAGAGCGGGGAACAGGGTTATCTTTAGGTTGGTTGGAAATAGGCTTTGACACAGGACAGTGGACATTTTTGTTTGAAGAACATCCTGACCGGGTCCATAGTATTCTGTTATTGAGGCAGGGCAACCCCTTATAGTAGTAAGAGAGGTTAGACCATTTCCCAACCCCCGTTGCTTTCGTTTTGAATCAATAAAAGTCTTTAATCCAAAGAAATATGCCATCTGTGTCTCATCTCTCTCCTTCTGAACCATTACAGTGGCTAAGTGCCTGATTCTCAGAGTTTTTCCAATGGGATTGCACCATTATAAAAGGCTCCTGTGAATCAGGCCCCAAGTCTCCACTGATGCTCAGGAATGTGGGCATGCATGTTTGATATTCACAAGTACCATTTTGAGCATGGTTTGCTCCCCGAGGTAATTTCTGCATTTTCGGTGTTCGTTATGATTTTTGTACTCAGCTCCAGTAATTCTGTTTCGAATGGACAGATGCTAAGGTGTCTATGCCTGCCAAACTAATCTTGGCATGCAGTATGAAGATCTGTCCATACGTGTTTCGAGCGGTTTCAGGAGTTCGGCCACAGTGATACTCAATTGTTTGTAGTGGCATTACATATGTTCTGAATGGCCACTTGCTTTTCCTACCTTTCCACAGCTGAGCATCACGCCTGTACCTTGTTCCCTTTGCTTTTCATCACTCTTAAAGTATTGGTTTTCCACTGATGTATAAGCCTTTTGGTGATCTCTTGTTATATCCTGGCATAGCCAACAAACATTCATGACATGTACGTATATTATTAGGCACATGTTGTGTGGGATGTTTTTATCCACGCATCCAAGCCCTACCTCAAAACTGTGCAGTACTGACATGGAAAACATCATGATGGCCAGAGCTTCCCAGAAAATGCACAGGGAAGTGCATGAAGAATAGGCTGCCACCCATTTTGCCGATGTTATGGGCACAGAAGGGCACTGCCTAAAACCACCATTGGACTACCCACACAGTAGTCTGAAACCATTGGGAATGGCAATGCTGATTGCCAAAAGCAAACCCATGACTGTTGGGAATTCATTTTCTTAAATCCCAAAAAGGGGTGCAGTACTAGTACTCACCACTATCAGAAAGCCGGCGTTTTAAAACAACACCAGATTTTACTTTTTGTAGAAAACTGAATAAATGAACCCAAAACATGCCAAAGAAAGACTTACTGAGAGGTGGATACAATGTAAAGTTATATTCTGAAGTGACTTGAAGGTTTATAACAAGACTGGCTGAGCTGTGGATTTCAGCAGTTTAAGTAAATTTGGACTGAAAGACACTAAAAATCTAAATGTTTAAAAGAAATGAGTGACCTACTTTTGAGTGTCACATAGGTTGCAATTGTTTAAATGTCATAGTTTTAAACTTAGAATCAGCATTCTAGCTGCATATGTAAAATTGTTAGTTTATTTGAATGCAGAAAACTGGGGAACAGAAATGACATGTAGCTAAAAACTGGCTTAAAGAGATTCCAATTTTGCCTGGCAACTACCCCCCATCAGGAGTGAAACTTGAGTCACAGCTGTGTTCCCAGGCCTATCTGCCTTTTGCTGGCCACACTAAGGATATGCCATCTCTCTGATAATTGAATTAAGGGGAGCCCCCACAGAATACAGGAGCTCTGAACAAAGCCCTGTCCTGACTCAGGCAAATGTTTTATTGGCGGGAGTCGTAAATGGAGCTTCCTCCTGGAAGGACAGGGGAGGGGCACTGCCTGTGAGAGCAAGCTGGCTTGGCAGAACTGGAAAAACCAGAAATTCAACCTTGTGCTGGGGGGAAACCACACCCCTTTGGGGCCAGAACATAACTCTAAAAAGATGAATAACTCATAGTACGGACTTGTGAAAATTATTTAAATGACACCATAATTCTTGTGATTTTTCTGCCCACATTTTAAGACGTGTTAGGACCCGGTGGTATGTTCAGGGGGGTTTTAGCGGAAAAGAGGATATTACTCAAAATGTGTGCATGTGAAAAATCTGACACTTCATCAAGTAATGTCCATACTCCTTGCGCACATGTGTGTAAATTTGGGTTAATGTCCGAAATTGCAAAATCAGTTAAAAAGTGCAAATATTGCCATTTCTGAATGCAAGCTCCCAGGAAGAGCAGATTTGGACAGGGTATACCTCCTGTAATGCATGATGGGTGCATGTAATTTCAAACCACTGTGTAGCTATGAAATATGTTTTTTTTTATCAAATATAGATTGTGTGCAATTTGACAGGGGAGGATCCTCTGACCCATAAAACCTACAGCATCACTCTGACTCACAGTTCCTTCCCCAATCATGGGAGAGGGGAGAATTGGGCCAATGGCAAGTGGAGAGGGGTAGAGCCTAGTGATGCTGCACACACACCCATTTTAAAAACAGATAAAAGCAGACAGACAGGACAGATAGAGACCTTCAAATCCATTTGCAGCTGGAAGTTCTGCCGGGAAAATCCATACTTTACCTCCATCAATCTCTAGAGAAAGCTGTGCAGAAAGATCCAGACTTTAAATCCATCAATCTCCAGAATCCAGAGAGAGAGCAGACCCAGACCAGACCGCTGTCAGCAGAACCAGAGAGCTGAACCGGAGTCCAGTCCAAAACCTGACCAGATCCGTGGCGAGGCCCATTCTATTTCTAAATATATTGTGAGTACATAGCAGAACTGTGCAGAACCAATCTCTTAGTTAAAATAATATAATTCAAGCTATTTTAATCTAAGTAGAACTGTCTCCTAACTGTCACCTGTCATTTGTAAAGCTGTCACCTGTCATTTTCTAGTTGCAAGCTGCACTTGTCTTTTTTTTTAACTTTAAAATTTCAAATCTGAAAAACGACCTTTATTTAATCGCTCATATCTCCGTAACCGTTTGTGCTAGAGACTTGCAGTAACGTTCCTCTGAAAGCTGGGAATCTTGGCTTTTCTGCGGACCTAGAACCGCATTCCTACCCCCTATAGTTTTGCCGCAATCGCGAAAAACGCACTCGCGAATTTGCCGCGATTTGCAAATTTCTCCACGTGTGAAAACAGCAGTTTTCTTGCTTTCATTTGCCAAAAATTCGTTTAACCTGCTAGAACCATCCTAGATCCTTGCTAAAGTGAGCCTGGACTAATATTAACTTGATACCACTCACCCTGAACCTCTAGGGGGAATTAAAAGCCTTTTAGCATATTTTTCACTTCATTGCCAGCACATATAAAAGCATTTTGGGCCTGTGTTTCCAACTTCTGTAGTCTAAGCTTGCTGGGGTGAACTGAATTACATTTGATTGCATTTCTGAGAACTGTGTGCTTTCCTTCCATTTCCTTGCATTGCATAAAGGGGGGAGGGAATTGCCAGAGAAAAGTGATTACATTGTTTTGTTGAAATCATATTGAGTATTTTCTGTATTGCATTTTCATTCAACATTACATCCATCTGAACTTATATAAAGCATTCTCTACCACCTTATTCTTCTGTTCCTATTCACAAGTGTGCTAGTGCCAGACTATCCATTATTGATTACTGCTCAGATTAAGTGTGATATTCAATTATTAATTTATTCTACAGCGTGATATATATATCTATTGTTTAAATTATCAAATAAACCTTTTAACTTGCAAAACAGAACTACTTCTGGGCTCAGTGGGGTCAGGGTTATTCAAAGAGAGGGGTGTTATATAGGGGTAGTCATCCAGAACGCATGAACTGGACATAAAGATATATCAATAAGGGTTTCCATTCAGTATCCCAGACTAGGCATTGACTTAGCTGTAGTGTTGAATTGAATCCTCTTACAAATTGGGGGCTCGGGCCGGACGTTTGGGTTAGATCTATCACTTGTGCAGATTAATACAGTGTGCCAGCTGACCAGATACACATATCCGGTCGGATCACCACGATGTGTTACGCTGTAAAGCACTCCTCAAAGGAACGCTCTAAGGAAAAGGTCTGTTTTGCAAAAATAAAATACAACTTCTGTAAGTCAGGACAGAGACCAATCTCTAGAATGACGACCTTAGTAGACATGAAAATAGCCAGAGAGCACTTCTTACATAAGTTATTTGTGAGAGGTGAGTGGACTCATCAGGACCAGACGGTCTGGTTGCAGGCCATCACGCAACAGGTCACGGAAACAGGGTCAGATATATGGAGAGATCAGGGTCCCCTACATGTGGCCCTGAGTGAACTATACATGGCTCCTAAAGCTAAGGATGAACAAGACAAGATGGTTAGGATAGTGTCGGGGGGGAATTCTGCCGGGGTCGGCCGGGCCGTCCGCAGACCTCCGGGCAGGGAGGCCCCAACACCTCCCGTATATCCCAGGTGTGAGATAGAGTATGAGACGCACACAAGGAGCAAGGCGACTCTGCTGTTTATTTATACAAAACGGCAGGGATGGGTCAAGGAGCGTACGCGTCCGTCCTGACACACACATAATCGTGGGGCTCGCAGGCCCTTTTTACAGCATTATGACGCGCTACTTGCGTCACTTCAGAAAGTTAACAAAAACCTATCGCCACTCTTAATTGGTTACTCGAGTGGTAGGGTTAGTATAGTACACATATAGAGAATGATATTAGTGGACAAGGTGTAGTCAGGTGGTATATCTGGGTTGTCCCTACAATTAGATACATAAGAATTGTTACATGAAGGCTCCTGAGGATTGGCTAATGTTACTGACGTCTGAGATAAGAGCCCCATGTTCTGATTGGTGCATCCGTGAGCTCCCCAGCCCGGGACCACCGTTGTTCCCAGCTCTCGGTGTACCTGTGTTTGCAACAATGTTTCAATATGGGTACGTGCAGACACTGTGAGGATTTATTCATAGGTGGAAGGCTGATCGTTCCCACTGACCGCTCCCACTGTAGCAGGTGTCCATTGAGCCTTGCAAGTGTCTCGGCCTGTGTCTCGTAGTGAGGACCCCAGACGCCTTTTCTCTCCTGAGTTTTGGCATCTCGTCAGATTCGGCTTGGTCACGTGAGGCGGGACCGTGTTTGAGGCAGAATTCTGCACAATTAATATTGTTTTTCCACTGTGTGTCTGGTTTAATTTGTAGATATGACTTTAACGTTGGTACGCGGAGTACGAGGTTGCAACATCGTGCCTTTGATGATTTGTTCTTGGATGTGGGCTTGCAACATTGCGACCTTGGCTGGTTGCTCCATCGGGTTCTTTCTGCAGGATCAGCAACCTGACTCTTGCTTTGTTAATGTCCACGGAACTCTTGCTTGAGGCCTACTTGGGCCTGGTGCATAAGTGATCCATTTCGTGCATGGGTGTTTTAGATTATAGTGGCATATATTTCCATGACCAATATCGTGTTTCCATTATACCTCTCACGGTGGTAACGGGTTTCAAGGGAAGCATGAGCAAGCGTTATAGATGAGTTCATGATGCGTCTTGCGTTTCTGTACTCTGAAAGCCTATGTAAAAATAATAAAGATGCACGTCCGTGAATATGCCTGTCGCCTACGTCAGAGCACTGAGTATATTCTTCGTGTAGATTGGTGTGGGAATGTTAAGTGTGTATATTTATACAGATGTGCTTCCCGTTGTCTAGGTCGTCATGGCATCTCTAACGACGTGTGGTTTTTAGTCTAGCTGATCCGAGCCGCAGGTGTCGGCATGGCCAGTGCGGGCTGCTGGGCAGGCAGGTGGACACATCCGTATGTTCCTGTACCAGGGTACCTGGTCGTCTGGTAGATGGACAAATTCTTCTCGCGGCGGGTGTCTGGGCCGTGACCCTCTAGGCCAAACGCGAGAGGTGAAGGACGGGAGCCTGGTCTTCCATTCTCCCACTTCAGTCCCCCCTCTGGTCGACTTGTCGACCACAAACATATCCTTCTCGTTATCTCCTCTTACCCTCCATATCTTAGTTATCCCGCCGAGATGTCCATAATGGTTTACATGATCTTCAAATGACCAATACATGTATTCACATGTTCCTCCAGGAGTACAGTATACCCATCTTCCTATGTAGCTCCTGGGGTTCCTTGGGTTTTCGATCTTCACTGATGGTGGGTCTAGATGATTGGTGATAATTTGGGTGCGCAACTTCTCCCTTTCTTGTATTATCACACCTGTATGCTGGCCGTCATCTGCTGGCATTAAGGGGTGCATTCCCACCATTTCCAGCAACTCGTCAGTCGTGCGTGCCTTCCGGGCCTTCCAAAACCTAATTATGATCAGGGCAGCTCCAGCCAAAATAGCACATCCCACTATTATTTTCAGTCCATCTGACAGCCAAGATGGCATCCATGACCATAATAGTGAAAACCAGCTCTTATCCTTGTTCACACCGTTACTTTCGTCCATCATTTTGGAGTGCATCTGGGCCAATTGTGAAACTGCTTCTGTCAGCGTACCATTGTCAGCATCGTTGGCAGGTATGAACGTGCAGCAAGATTGTCCTATCTTTGCACAAACTCCTCCTTCCATTGCTGTGAGGAGGTCCAATACATATCTGTTCTGGAGTGCAACCATCCTTACAGCTCGCAGCTCCTCTTTAATTGCGTTGAACCCATTTACTGTTGAATTGATGGTCATCATTAGTTCCCACCTTGTTATTTGGAGCCATTTTGCGTTTGCGTATGCCTGCAGTCCCGGATGTATTATTGAGGAGAAGAACATTGCTGCTCTGCTGAATAGTCTATGTTCTGGCGGTATTGATGTTAGTTCCGTTTCCGATCTTCCCCACAGGTAATTTCCTGTCAATGGCTCTCCTTGTCTTTTTCTCCTGTTTAGGACAGTATCATTGCTGTTGGTCCTGTTTCCTTGCTCCTTCTGGAGTGGTGCAGATCTCTTTCTTCTCTTATCCCCTTCATCCATTTTAGGAAATTTCGCCACATCGACATGCTTCTTAGGTACCACTAGTGATGGTACATTGACGTGTACCATTGTGCACACACCATTCCACAGGGGAGGCAATGTATGATATGCCTTTTCCCCACAGGCCCAATAATGGTCCATTATTACTGCTGTTCCCGCTCCCCCCTCAGGTAACTCCATCACGTTTGCACAATTGGTGTTATATCCTACGTCCACCTCTCCTTTATGCTGGTAGCATACTTTGGGTGCAGTCAATGGTAGTATAGTTATCGGGTCTTCATCTTCTTCTACCCATGTGAGCATTGGTACATACTTGATCCACGTCGTCCAACATCGATGATTGTGTGTCTCGATAGTTGAGATAGTTTCTTTTGTTACCATGTTGCTGCCAATCACTCCTATCTCCCAGCTGTTGCCCAGGAACACCTTTCCTGTTATCGTCAGTAGCGGCCTTTCCCAGCATCCTTGTTTACCCGGAACTTCAGTGGCGTACCAATCACATGGTAGGTACTGCAGTGTTACCTTCTTTGTTTCTCCTTTTGCAGGGCCACTTGTTATGTACCTGAATGCTTCAGCATGTAAACTGGTCTTGTGATAACTCAGATAGGTCTTGAGGAAGTTGTTTTCATATGGGTATGAGTCTCGTGTTTTCCATGTCATGTGCACTACTGTTCCTTGAAATCTTCCTTTCGTTTGGAACAGGGCCAAATATATTACGCACTGTGCTGTTTTTTCATCTATTTCTGTGGCAACAAATGTTCGTGAAGCGCTCATGGCGTATGGTATTAATGAGCAAACGTAACAGCTATCCTCAGTTGTCTGCTTACCAATGCGGGTCATGTGTTGGTACCATATGTTGTTTGTGACGTGTGCTGAATCTTGTACATAATTATCAATACCTTTATTGTCTGAGTACGTGCTGCGTTTAACTCTATTTTGCTTGGGTGCAAAATTACTATTACCACCTGACGTAACACCTGTTGCAGCAGGGGACGGGGGTATATTAAGGTTGGGTGCAGCAATAAAATCAATAGCATAGCTGTACTGCCAGACAGAAGCAGCCAAGAACCCGGTGATCATAAAAATCCCTATTATTTTTATTACATATGCTAATTTCACCGGCATTTTGCTCTTACCTTGCTGCGGTCCTGGCAGCTTATTCTTGCGACGTTACAGTTGCCCGCCTGAAAATTCTCAAAAGTGCTGGTTATTAAATGTTAGTTTTGTTACCTTTAAGCTCTCCCTATCAAGTAGTCATTCAGTGCCCAGGCGAAGAGCTGCTCCCACGCTACTCTAAGTGATGGGTCTCTTAGGACTGGCAAGTATGGGTGGAGGTGGGGCATGTGATATTCTATGGCCAGGAGGAAGGCTGTGTAGTATACACGTACCCTTCTCTTTTTTAGGTATGTTGGCCTCTTTATTTCGTATACAAATTGGTGTGACAATTCTTCTGGGTAGTTATCGTCTGGCAGCACCATCTACGCCTGTACACTGAACTTGTTAATTAGCTTTTCTTAACAATACAATATTACGCAGTTCCTGTATGTGCGAGAGAAAAAGAGAACATTCACGTGTTTACATGTGTATTGGTGTAAGCAATGTCCTTTAGTTTTAGTTACAATTGTACTTAGGAGTCAATGGGGGGGGTTTGCGCTCGGATGGCGGAAGTATTTTTACTCTTTGAGCGCGTGACCATGGGGTGGGCAGTATGGGGATCACCCCTTTCTTCGTCAGTTATCGTCTCCGAGAGAACAATTGGGTCGTTGTCTGTGGTGGAACTTTCTTCCGCTGTCGGCGATGTTGTTGCTGTTCGTCCAACGGACCTGTCGTTGGCGCTGGGGCGGGTCTGCAGTTTGTAGATCTTTACGTCATGTAGGTGGTTCCAGGCACGCTTATCCTTTAGTTTTACTGCTCTTGTTGATACGTCCTCTCCCAGATGGGGGCCAGTGAACCTCTTCTCGTGCCACCTTCTATTGAAATTGCGAAGTAGTACGTGGTCACCTTTGGCAAGTTTGCAGGAGTTCTCCTTTCCCAATTCCGTACTTTCGTCTTTTTCTTGATTGCTGGTGGACCCGCCCCGTGTGCGCTCGAGCTGTTGAGACACAAACACCACACTAGTAATCAAAGAAGACACATATTGATACATTTCATCTCCTAACACATTCGCTGAACTTTCGTTATCGGTGAATGCCCTTGACGTTGGAGTTAGGGGAAGGCGCATTTGACGTCCAGTAACCACTTCGTGAGGGGTGAGGTGGTGGTCGGACCCTGGCCTGTTTCTAAGTTCAAACAATGCTAACGGAAGGCAATACAACCAACTTTTCTTTGTTGTTTGTTGTATTTTAGCAATTGCCTCCTTCAATAGGCCATTCAGGCGTTCACATACACCATTAGCCTGTGGATGGTATGCACATGCAAATTTGTGTTTAATGTTCAGCAGGGATGTGATATGCTGGAACATTTCATTTGCGAAATGTGGGCCATTGTCTGATCTTAACACCTCGCACACTCCCCATCTGGGGAAGACCTCCCTTACTATGAATTTGGCTGCTCTAAACGCATCAGGGTGTGAACAGGGCCCTGCTTCAATCCACCTAGAAAATGGACATACTACTACAATCATATACCTATTGCCTTGACAGTTGTTGATCATATCAACATAGTCAATGTGAAGGTGCCGAAAAGGTCCTTCTGGCCGGGGTATTGTACCTCTTATCACTTTTAAAGTATGACCGGCCGTAAACTGTTGACATGTGAGGCAATTGCTGATAAAATTTGACACATGGGAGGTTAACTCGGGACAAAACCAATCTTCTCTAATTCGTGCTGCAATTATTTCCTTGCCTGTATGGGCAGGGTGATGTAATTGGCTCAAGGCGGTATTTAACAGTGCCAACGGTATTACAACTTTCCCAGTGCCACCCTGGCGCCATAGTGCGTCGGTTGGTGACATTGTGCATCCTCTTTTCACCCATACTTCTTTTTCGGCCATTGGTGCAGCCGCTTGTAGCTCCATAATCTGTGTTGCTGGGAGATGGGTGTACCCTTCTCTTATTAACATTTCTCTCGCTATTCCCCTCCCTCTCCCTCTCTGTGAGTCTGTGGGGTTCCATATCTCACCAAAATATGCAGCATATTTCGCATGTGCGTCTGCTGCTGCATTTCCTTTTGAAACGTAGTCTTCTCCATTGGTGTGTGCGGTGCATTTTACTAGGGCTAGTTCTTGGGGGTCGTTTATTACTTCAATTAGTTCAGCCAACAAGAGGGCATGTTGTACTGGAGTGCCATCAGCTCTCCTAAACCCTCTCCTTCTCCATTTTGATAGCCCTGAGTGGACAGTGGATGTAACATATGCACTGTCGGAATATATAGTTACTCTTTTATTAAAACTTTCCTTTAATGCCAATATTAGCGCAACGAGTTCCGCCGCTTGAGCAGAGTAGTGCTGTGGTAATTGTACACACTTCATAGCCACACACACCGGCGCCTCCATCATTTTTACTACTGCTGCCCCAGTCCTTCTTATCCCATCTCCTTGATCAATAGTTGATGATCCATCAATAAACAAAAGCTCACCTCCCTCTAGTGCGTTTTCTTCAACTTTCCTAGTACATGAGTATATTTCAGTTACTTGGGTGCAGTCGTGGGCGTAATCTCCCTCTTCAATTACTTCTGCTAGGAACCTTGCAGGGTTAACCGTGCTACATCTAACAATTGCCAGTTCAGCTTTAGACAAAATAATCTCATAACCTGATGCCCTCTGTGTCGTTAACGTGGACTTAGGTTTATTCAATATCGCAAATAGTGCATGTTCCACAAATAGTGTAGTTGGACACCCCATAGTTATTGCTGATGCTTTTTCTACTGCAAAAGCAGCTGCAGCAAGACCTTGTTCACAAGAGAAGTGGCCTAACATTATAGGGTCTAAGTGACCGCTGTAAAATGCTACTGGTTTATAGCCCATGCTAGTTTTTTGGGCTAATACTGCTTTCATCACTGCTGAGTCGCAATGTGAAAATATAAAGAAGCGCCGCTCATAGTCTGGGGATGCAAGTACTGGAGCAGTTGATATCGCGTCTTTTAGTTCGTCAAATGCCTCCCTCATTTCCATAGTCCATCCCAACTTTTTCTCCCCTTTATTTGCTTCCTTCAAACCCTCAAGCAGGGGTCCTATGTATGAGCTGTAATCAAATACCCATGCTCTACAGTAGTTGCACAGCCCCAGAAATTGCTGCAGTTCTCTCACAGTCTGTGGCACGGGAGTGCTTGAGATGGCCTGTGCTCTTTGTGGTGCAATCCTTCTTCCATGTTGGGATATCAGTTGACCAATGTAAAGTACCTGTTCCTGACAGTATTGTATCTTTTCCATGTCTACCTTGTACCCCTTTTCTGCCAGTATCGTCAACATTTTTAAGGAGTCCTCTCTACATTTACTTTCGTTTGTACTGCAAATTATTATGTCATCCACATACTGTAACACTGTGCTTTCCACCTCAACGTTACCCAAATCCATCTGTATTACTCTATTGAAAATTGAGGGTGATTCACAATACCCCTGTGGTAATCTGGTATGTTTCCACTTTGTATTTCGGTAAGTGAAGCTTGTCAAATCTTGTGAGTCTGGGTGTAATGGTATTGAGAAGAAAGCATTTTTAAGGTCAATCACTGTAAATCGTGATGCTTCTGCTGGAATGCCACACAATATTGTGGCCGGGTTCGCTGTTACTGGATACTCTGCTTCTACTATGTTGTTCAAGGGTCTGAGGTCCTGTATGAAGCGCCAAGACCCCCCTCTAGCCTTGCGCACCGGGTACACAGCTGTGTTACATGGTGATTCTGAGGGGACCAATATGCCATTGTTTATAAGGGCAGTTATGGTTTCAAATATGCCCTCATCTGCCTCTTTTGACAATGGGTACTGTTTAACTCTTGGTAATATCGCACCTTTTTTCAATTTTATCCTTACACCCCCTATGCTTTTTATGCATCCCACGTCATAAGGGCTAATAGTCCATAATGATTTGGGCACCTTTGACATATCCTCCTTAAAAAATGGGACTGGGGTGCCTGCGGGTGCCTCAAGTGCCATTGCAATTTTCTGTGCTATTTGTTTGTGAGCCACTCTTAGCCATATTTCTACACTCATCATGAACACCATTTCATTTTCTTCCTTTTCTTCTGAGAACAGCTCTTCATCAGACACCTGGGTCAGCCTACATCCTTCTGCTAGTGCTATCACCGCCCTCCATGCTCTCCCTTCTTTATCTTGGGCGTGCACAGCAACATAATCAGCTGTTGCAATAATGCTCTCAATGTCCACTGCAAACACCTTCCCTTCTAGTTCATTACCTGGTGTTTCTGGTCGGAATAGATAGGCTGCTGGTCTCCTCCATATTTTCCCTTCTATCCCTGGCATCCATGCAAATGCCATGTCAGTGCCATATTGAAATATCTCGCCATCTACTGGCTCCGCCCTAATCGCTGTCTGTCCACAGTATGCTTGCAAAATCTGTCGTGCTGCGAGCATGTTAATCCCTGGAGTAGAGCAAATTATGCCATCCTCTGTAAACGAGATCGTCATGTTCAACCTGTTCATTATGTCCCTCCCCAGTATATTTACTGGTGAGGCGCTATAATACAAAAGTGGAACTGACAGATCATAATCTCCAATAGATAACGGAACGTTATCAGTAAATGGAACCAACCCTTTAGCCCCAGAAAATCCTTGGGTGTTCATGGCTTCGCCTGACATCTTAAATTTACCTTCCCTTATGCAAGACCGGGTTGCCCCGGTGTCAACAAGAAATGATAATTTTTTGTCACCTATCTTTACCTCTATGCGTGGTTCCTCCGCACTATTAGGTGTTACTGACAGGATGGGACACACCAAGGCCTTCTGTGGGCTGGCCTATTGGGGGTACAATGATTGGCCATTCCCCGTGTAAGGGTTGTGCCCCAACACCGTCACCCCACCCAATTGTGTTCGTTCATTTTGTGGTGGTGGTTGTATTAACGCTACTTGTTGTTGTGGCAGTGAATAGGTTTGTGGCTGTTGTGGTTGTTGTGATTGGCCACTCCCTTGTTGTGACATCTGCTGCTGTTGTATGCCCTGCTGTTCTTGTGCTGTCCTAGGTTGTGTTTGTTCATTCCATGCTGGTGTTCCTGGCCTGACCCTACATGTACGTGACATGTGTCCTAATATTCCGCAGCTCCAACACACGGGTGGTTCCCTGTTTTGCCATGGGAAGCTCCCTGCGTTGTCTTGGTATACGGGTTGCCCTGTGGGGTAGTTATTTCTGAGTCCCCCAGCCTGTTGTTGGGTATTATATCCATATCCTCTCCCTCTCATAAACCCTCCTCTCCCTCTGTTATAACTATAATACCCAGTTCCTTGCATTGGGTACCCTCCTCCCATGTTTGGTGCGTGTAATTGCAGAGGCTGCACTTGCTCTATTACCCCTTGTGGAGGCGCTATTTGAGCGGGATCTTGTGCAGCCACTACTTGCGTTGGGCTTTGGGCCATTGGTGTGGGCGTAGTTATTAGTGCCCCTTCCATTGTGTATTTAGTAAGTTTTTTCTGTACTAATTTGGCCTCTTCTGTTTTCCTATCCTCTTCCTTTTGTTTCATTTTTCCTTGCCATGTTCTGCAGTGATGTACTATAGTCAGTTGTATTTCTGGCCATGGTTTTACTTCCATCCCCACTACTTTCTTTAGTTGTTTTTGAACTCCTTCTGGGAGCCCTTGTACTAGTATATGATAAAATATGGCTGGTGTTTTGTCCCATTGTTCTCTAGTTTCCATGCGCCACTTCTCTTGAATATCCTGTATATAATCAACAGGATCCTCATTTTCACCCATCTTACGGGAAGTAATGGCTCCTATGTCTGATATGTCTGGGTACTGTACTCTCAGTGCCTGCCATAGCGCATGTCTGCAATTTGCAAAGGGTGCCCCATCATGCGATGTGTTCGTTATTGTTACCCCATGGAATCCCGCTCTTTTCCAAATGTCATCCGCTCTATCCCCTAATATTGATATTAACAGGCCCTTCACGTCTCCTACTGCTAGTTTCTGTCCTGCGGTGTGTTTTTCCATTTCATATATCCACTTACCCGCACCTCCACTTAGTGATGGGAGCCTACATTTTATATTTTCCTTATCCGTATGTTTCCAAGGTACATACTGTGGTCTAGCCCCTCCTCTCTCTAGCAGTGGCATTAAATTCTGTCTTGCGTCACCCTTTACGCTCCATAATGTTGAGTCTTCACACCCCTCCTCTTCCCCCATTTCTTTTACTACTTCAAATTCTTCCTTACTACCTCTGCTCCTACCTCCCTCTTCTTCCTTTCCCCTTTTTTCATCATTTCCTGTGTTCAATATGGGTATGTTTATTTGTCTGTCTTGCCTACGACTAGGGAGGCCCCTAAGCCGACATGCATACGGTGTAAGTTCATTCATGAAGGGCGCGAGCTTTATTCTGTGCAGAGAGCGCGCGGTGGTTGAACATGTAGGGCGTGACGTGGGAGTGTGCGATGGTGATGTGGGTGGCGTGGTTTCATTGGTTTGTATTTCCCCTATTCCTTTCACTTCCTCCTTACTTCTCTCCAGCTCCTCCCATCTTCTACTCATCCAGGGCGAATCTATGTTTGTTCTAGTAAGGTATAGTTTATCTAAGCTTTCCCTTTCACTCTTCCTTCCATCCTTCTCCACTCCTCCTTCCTCCTCACTACAAAAATCATTCATAAATGGCACCCCCCACTCTGCCTTTTTTCCTTTTATTGTTACTGTTTTTAAGTCTATTAGGTCTCTTTCTCCCTTTCCGTTGTTACCAACTGTTCCCCTTTGTGCTGATGTTGTTGCTACCTCTCTACTTTTATATACATCTCCCCATCTTTCACTCTCCCAACCCCTCTCTTCTCTTCCTCCTTCACTCCTCTCCTCCATTTCCCTACTATTTTCTTCCCTTTTCCTTTTCAACTCCTCCATTACTTCGTTGCTCATCTGTTCCAATATCCTTTCATCCTCTTTCTTCCTTTCCCATTTCACCCTTTCTCTTTCTACTATACTCTCTATTACCTTCCCCTCTTCATATTTCTTAGTTGCCTCTGATATTATCCTCCTCCTCCATATTTCCATTTCTTTTTCCTTTTCTTCTTCTTCCTTCTTCTTCTCTCTCAGCACTACCCTTGATACCCTATCTGCTGCTCCTTTTACCCTTTCAGCTTCTCTCCTTTGTTCCTCACTTCGTTCCCTTAATTTTTCCAATTCGTCCTTACCTTCTTTCCTTTTCCTCACTCTCTCTCTTTCCTCCCGCTCAAGTTGTTTGATCAGTTCATTCTGCTCATCCCTTAGTTCTGCTAACCTTTCCTCCAAAATCTCTTCCTTCTGCCGTAGTAGCTCCTCTCCCCTCATTTCACTCTCTCTGGCACTATCCTCGTTTGTTCTCCTTACCGCCTCCTTTTCTTCTCCAGTTAGTGATCCTCGTAATTTCAACAATATCTGTGCAGCTATCCACTCATCGTTTCCTATCTCTACAGTCTGTTCTTCTCTAATCCTCCTGTCCCCCATTGGTATCTTCCCATGAGCCACATATGGTGGAGGGCTGTATGCCGGGTTTGAGTATCCTTCAGCCGCCCTTAACTGTCCTGCTATTTCTCCTAATTCTCTTAAAGGGTACAACCCTCCTCCCTCTGTTTTCACTCCCGGTGTTATGGGTATCCCATTGGTCGGTTCCTTTTTTATGTCGTCTGATTTATCAATCTTTTCTCCCCCCTGTCTTTCGTTCCCCGTATTCTTTGTTCTTTCGCACTCCTTTTCCCCATCCGTTCCTTCTTTCTTAATCTCCTTTTCTTCCGGTGTTTCCCCCATAGTGAACATTCCATTTGGTCCTGGTCTAGACCCCTGGAACATCCTCCATAAGTTAAACACCTCCACATGGTTGCCAACTTCTTCCCCTTGTATGTATTGTGCAGATGGTTCAGTAGTGAATGTTGGGCATATGGATCGAAACTACCATTAGGCGGCCATGGTGTTAACATTTTATTATCCGTCCCTTGGGTCCACTCTATGCTGTACTTAATTAACTTCTCCCTATGTGGTGGCAGTGTGGTGCATATGTGCTGTAGTGGGGTAGTGAGGGTGTTCCCCCACCCTCCCGACCCTCTCTCGTATGACATAAATTCGCTCCCCTTTTTACCCTTCCCCTTACTAGCAGTTTACCATATACAACCTTGTATTGCTTACCTCGCCCCGCAAATGTGGGGACTTCGACAATCCTTTTGACAAATTATGCAATAATAATAAATATTATGTTATATTATATTCCTTTCCCTACGGCCCCCTGCGGCCGAAGCGCACGCAGCCCCCTGCGGCTGCGTACCCCTTACGATGATCTTATACAGTCGTCCTGTTTCCCCGTTCTCCTCCCCCGTTTACACTTGCCATGGCCGGCGTTCTCCGTGTGCAGCCACGCCCCTTTCCCCTTGTTTTCGATCCACTGGTTTATAGTTTATCTCCGTACCAGCTCCTTTACCATACTTCTCTTCCCCACCACTCCGCATACCTGTACCTATATATGGGAGACATGCAGGATAAATGTATTGAAAGCCAAGATCTGGCGAATAAGCGACAGATGGCATTAGAGAAGGTCCAATCTGACCTGGTCTCTGCTGAGCAGAGGCTGCAGGGGAGCCAGGAGTCAGAAAATGACAGTAGACAGCACATCATTAAAATAAAGAGGGATATGGACATCCTACAACAGGAAAAGGCTGACCAGGATACCAGATTTCTGGCCTTGCAGAAGGAGTACCAAGAAGGTTTGGACTCCCTACTGCAGAGCCAGAAAAAGCTGGAGCAACAATTAGACTTTAACAGGGCATGCACGGAGCAGGTAGCCACCCTGCAAAGTCATCTAGATAGAGTGAAGGCAGAGAGCAACAAGCTGATTTTGAAAGACCTGGATACCCAGGCAGAGTTTGATGAAGAACGCCAGAAAGCTGGTGCCTTTCAAAGGCAGAGGGACGACCTGGCGGCACAAATGCAGGCTCTTAGCCAGGAAAGAGACGCCTTAGGCCAGGAAGTCTGCCAATTAAAAAGAAAAACAGAAGAAAATCACCTGGCCCACCAGGGACTGGGTGACCTCCAAAAAGAACACCAGGACTTGCTAGAGCACACCAGGAGGGTGGAGGAGGCTCTGGCAAGACAGGAGCAGGCCAATAGGGACACAGCTCAGGAGGTAACCCTCCTGCAGCAAAGACTGGCCCAGTGCCCCAGGACCAATCAGGAAACACAGAGAGAGAATGAGGCTCTCTGCCAGCACAATGATAGGCTCCAACAACAGGTAGCGATGCAGGAGAGACTGATAGAGTCTAGTAAGGCCTTAACTGAGGAACTGAAGGCGCAGGCTCTTGCATTGCAACAGGGAGTAGGGGCGGATAGAGATGAGGTTCGCTGGGAAAGAGAAACTCCTGAGCATAACCCCAGGAGCCCTAGTACCAGAGGCCTTTATTTCTCTCAGTCCCTGGACTCTGCCACCCCCATGTCCCCTGGCGCACATGAGCACAGGGCCACAGGGATGGCAGATTACTATCCAGCCAGAAGCATGGGGCTCATAGGCCAGTACCACCCAGGAATGGAGGGGCGGGCATCCGGGTATGGGCACCCAAGCACAGTGCAATTTGATGGGGAACCCCAGGAGAGTAGGCCCATTAAGGGCATCCTGAAAACCTCTGCCCAGTTAGGTCAGTGGGGGGGGTACCCATCAAATCCTGGCAGCAAGGAGGGATCTGAAGACTCCTCTGAGCGGTACAGGACACAAGAGACCAGGTCCCCACATTCTGCCAGCCATTCCCAGGCTCGCAGAATCCGGGAAAACCTGGAAGAACAGACGGGAACCTCTGGGAGCAGTGTCTCTGAGTCAGAAGATGAATGGACCAGGGTTACCCGAACCAAAAAGGCCAATAAGGCAAAAAGGGCCTTGATTAAGGACCCATTGAAACAGATTAAGGCAATCAGGAGTGTCATCACGCCTTATCATAAGAACGCCAAGTACTCTGTTTGGGAACACTTGGAGCTCTATGAGCAAATGATGGAGACTTTCCATTTGAAAGACAGCCAAAGCTGTATTCAATATGTAAAGTGGACCTTCTCCCCGGAGTACTCCAGTTTCTTTGCAGGGCTGGAGGACCAAAATCATTCCAGGTGGTCCACCTATAGGGCGGCCATATTAAAACATTTTTCTGTTCACAGAAATCCCCAAGAGGCTCGCAAGGCAGCCTACAATTTGCAGTGTGGGGAGGATCAGGCCCCACAAGAGTTTGTGCAAGAACTGAAACGTGCCTTTGCGCAGACCACCAGAAGGGTGCGCACAGACAGCAGAGAATTTGTCAATACATTTTTCCATGCCTTGCCCAAATATATAATGACCCAGCTCGTGAGAGATTTTCATGAGAAAAGATCTTTAGACTGGGTCATTGAACAGGCGACCCGGATCTATGAGGTGCAGAAGCCCATAGAAAATAAAAGCAATACCCAGAAAAATCCCAAAAGCAACAGCACCCCTGCTGCTGCCAAGGTGGCAGAGGTAAAGGTTGCCCCCGTTTTGGATTTGGAGATGGGGGGGCCTAAAAACCTACCTGCACCTAATAATGCTAGGCCCAGAAGGTCCTCGGGCCAGTCACAAACAGGGAGTCAAGGAGGAAGTCCCACGAATGGGGTCCCTCGCTCTCCTGACTATGTAAGTCCCCGTTACAAGGGAAATCGACCCATCCTGGGTTATGTGTGGACTCCTCCAGCCCAAGGGGGGGGATCCAGCCAAGCCCCTAACCCAGAGAACTTCCCTCCCAACTTCTCACAGGGGGGCAGAAACTCACCAAATCCTGGGCAGAACTTTTTCCCCAGGTATCCACCCAATTTCCAGCCCCAAAATCCTCCACCCTTCTTTCCCCAATTCCCTGAGCCCAGACAACCGAATCCGGGAGAGGGGAGGCCAAGGGTGGAGGGGTATGCAAATCTTCCCAACCAGGGGTACTACCAAAGAAGGGATAGCTACCCTTCCCGGGATCAGCCCAGGGGAGAAAACAGGGCCCCGTATCAGCCTGAGCGGGTTTCCCAGTTAGAGCGCCAGGTTCAAAATATGGCGCGGGAACTGGGTCACATACTGAGGGCTCAGCAGAACCCTCAGATCGGCATGCCGGCGCAGAACGCACCCAACTCTGGACCTGGTGCCCCAGAACAATGACGGGGGCAGCACCCCGATAACTCACCGGTTCCCAGGGAGGAGGCACAAAGGGAAGGGGGGTGTAAAGCCTTGGAGGAAGCTTCCTTCCTCACTTGTAAACAGCCCCTGGAAACCCAGGAACCGGAAACAAAATCTCTTGCCCCTGAAAGTCTGCCTCCTAAGGAGCAGAGGGGTGGTAGGAGAAACAACAGACCCAAACAGACTCAATTTGAGGAGGAGGTACCGATCTTCCAATTTGAGGGAGAGGGATCCTCAGAGGATCCTGGGAAAAGGATCTTCTCCTTCAGAGAGGGGGGAACTCCTCCCAAAGAAAAATGGGTCCCTAGGGATGCAAATCCAGACTGGGGAGATGTGGAGACTGAGCTACCGCTGCCCACCATCTCATCCCAGAACCAACAGCAAGAAAATCCCCTGGTTCAAGCCCATTCTGGTCACTGCCTCCAAAAAGGGGGGGGCGGCCCGGAACCGGAGCCAGGGGAACCCACAATGGCTCTGATCTCCAGTTGCCAATTTTTTCTTTCAGATTCCCAAGGCTCTCCACAGAATTCTGCCCAAATCTCTTCGCTAGCAATGTCCAAAACCAGAAAGTTAGCCCACCAGTTGTCCAAAAATGTGCATTATCTGTGCCCCCTTGAGGAGAAGGAGGGAAGATACTATGCCCCGGTACAAGTACAGGGGCAGGGTACAATTTTGGCACTGGTGGACACTGGATCTCAAGCTACCCTTCTGTCCAGAAGGGCCTTTGACGAACTGAATGCAGGAAGGGGAGAGAATTACCAAATTTCTCTCACCTCTCTTCCTGGACAACTGCAGAACTTTGACGGGAAGGAAATTCCCGTTGAGGGGACTGCAGATTTGGACATTAAAATTGGGCGACACAAGTTGAAACACCCGGTCATAGTTGTGACTCCAGGGGGCACCCCTTGTTTACTAGGGAATGACCTCCTTAGAAGGTTGTCACCCATAATAGATTGTGTAAACAAGGTCCTCTGGACCCAGACTAGCCGACCCATAAAATTAAAACAGAGTGTCAACCATGTTAGTTTAAACGGCACCTGCCACATGGTTGAACAAAAATCTGATCAAGTAGAATTTCACTTCCAGAACAACCAAATTCCAGACGTGACAGTAATAGCAGTAGGACAACAGACTGGTGATGGAGGGTCCTCTCTATTTCTGAAAATCAACCTTCCTTCCAGTCTAAAGTGGTACTCCACGCTGGAAGGAAACACTCTGAGATTCTTTACTAATCCACAATCAGAAACTCCCACTCCTATAGTCCAGAAAGATGTGAAATCAGCTCAGAGCCTGGCTGATATTCAGCAAAGTGGAGAGCAGTTGTTCATCCCTGTCCAATTAAATGATGGGAAGGACTCTGTTCTCGCTCGAGTGTGTGTGAACAACGGTAAGAGCTTCATCAGCGAAGCCATGTTCCGCTAACTCCCAAAGGATCCAGCTATTCCCACATTCAAACTGATAGACAAATGGGAAATGGACCTGGAAGCACCCAATTCCAAACATCTCCTGCCAAGCAGGTGTATGCTCAAAATCTCCATTGGCAACAAGAGCATAGTCCATAATTGTTGGGTCGTGCGAGACGTCACTGCCGCCTTTTACTTAGGCAGTGACATTCTCTATCGCTTTGCCATTAGTTTGGACCTAATAAACTTCAAAGCTTGGTCCCGATTAGCGGATAATCCCATGGGCTTTGATGATCCAGAAAAAGCATTTAGGTCAGCTCAATTGCTACCTTATGCAGTTGAAATTCAGATCAAAGAGGAAGTCACCATCCCAGAAAGGACCCGACAATTCTCCCTGGAAGTGAAAGCTAAAAGAGGACAATATTTGCAAAACCCTGATGCTTACATACATCTAAACGCTTCTCTCCAACAGCAAGGGTTGGGGGTAAACCCAACACCATTAGTCAACATAAAACATGACACCATTCTAATAGAGGTGGATAACAGCGACTTAAAGAGTATTACTCTAGCCGCAGGCACCATTATTGGAATGGCGGTTGATGACCGACATTTTTCCATAGATTTAGGTAATGAACTGTTAGGGCCAATCCCCAAGGACTGCTTTGACAGTGATGACAATACAACACCAGACAGGATTTTTACCCGGCATGGGGGGAACTTCCTGGTGTACACTTCTTGCCCTTATGGTAAGGAAGATGTGACTTGTGACTTCAGGAGGGATGAGGTGATTTTCCAGGTCCATGAGGGCTGCCTTTCCTACCTGAAGCCTCCAGTCCAAATCAGCACTCTAACCAGGGACTTCTCCACCCAGCTGGAGGAGGCCGCTGAAATAGCCAAACCAGAAGTCTTTCCAGGCTTCAGGCAGATGGTGGAAGAGAGAGTCAACCTAGCTGATGCCTGTGTGACTCTGGAACAAAAGCAAAAGTTGAAACAGGTTTTCTTGGATTTCCAAGATCTCTTTGCGGTAGACTCATATGACTGTGGTCGCACTGACATCCACACAACAACAATCCCCACGGACCCTGGCATGACTCCTGTGTTTGTGAAGCAATATCGCTTGCCTCTCGCATCAATGGAGTCCCTTACTGAAATAATTAAGAACCTTGAGTCCCGGGGAATAATCCGTCCAGTCCACAGCACCTTCAATAATCCGGTGCTGGGAATATTAAAGCCAAACGGCCAGTGGAGACTCTGCGCTGACCTTAGGGAGCTCAACAAACGGGTCCATACTTCCCGATGGCCTCTTCCCTACATTGACCAAGGGCTGGCCCAGATCCAGGGGTCACAGGTATTCACTGCAATAGACCTGACCAATGGATACTAGACTGTGCCTGTCAGTAGGGAGGACCAATACAAGCTGGCTTTTACCTTTGGGGGCCAGCCTTACACATGGACCCGGACTCCCTTCGGATACCTTAACTCCGGTAATGAGTTTAACATTTTCCTACATAAGGCCATGCCCGACCTGGGTGCGAGGGGTAACCTGGCTTATGTAAATGATGTCCTCATCAAAAGTTCATCTGTGGAGGAACACATAGCGGAGATCCGTTATGTTCTGACGCAGTTGAGGGCCGCCGGAGCAAAACTTTCCTTTCAGAAAGCACAGTGGTGCAGAACCCGTGTTAATTTCTTGGGGCATGAGATTACTCCTCAGGGTCTCTGTTACCCAGGAAAAGAAAGTGGAAGCACTTCAGAAACTGAAAGACCGCACAACTCTGCGAGAACTAAGGAGCCTCCTTGGACTGACTAATTACAGCAGAAAGTTCATTGAGGGCTACGCAGAGATCACCAGACCCCTGATTCATCTCCTGAAGGGGGGGGTCAAGTGGGAATGGGGTCCAGAACAAGCCGAGGCAGTAAAACAACTCAAAAGAAGCCTCTCACAAGCGCCCTGCCTAGCTTACCCTGTCAGAAACAAGGAGTTCTTCCTGGAGACGGGGTTCTCTAATACGTGCTTGACGGCAGTATTATACCAAAAGCATGACAAGGTCAATAAAGTAATCTCCTATGCGAGCAAAACTTTATCCTCTGTGGAGGAAAAATTCAACGATTGTGAGAAGGCACTCCTGGCAACGGTGTGGGCATTAAAGAATTACCGCCCGTTTATCCATGGGGAACACATCATAGTGGAGACTCCACACCAGCCTCTGCAATATCTCCAAAGTGACAGAATCCGGGCCGGAAATGTGAGTAATTCCCGAATTACTTCCTGGATTCTATCAATGCAAGGATTTCCTGTGGAGGTCAGATATGGCCAAAACAAGAAGAGTCCCCTCGCGCAAGGTCTGGCTGACTTGCATGATTGTGCCAGAGAAAACTGTCTCGAGGACGAAAGTCTAAAAATCAAGGACAACACGGAGGCATACCTTAATTCCCCACACAAAGTCTTTGAAGAAGACAAGTGTGAGGGAATGCCCACTGTGTATGTGGATGGATGCTCTTACCATGTTGACAACGACGGGGAGAAAGAACTGGTGACCGGCGTAGGGAATGCATGGGTGAATGAGTCCCCAGAACCCTCCGCTGGATACAAAATTGGTCCCCGAAGTAGTCAGGTGGCAGAATTGATGGCTGTGCATCAGGCCATCCTCACTGCTGTCCAGCACCAACTCCACGAACTGGTCATAATCACAGATTCTGATTATGTACGGAACGGGTTCGTGGAGCACCTGGTTAATTGGAAAACCAGAGGCATGTTATGTGCTAACAACAAACCCTTGAAACATGGGAAGTTGATCCAAAACATTGATGATCTGGTCACCTCGAATGAGATGACCATCTATTGGAAAAAGATCAAGGGTCATTCCAAAGTAGAGGGACCAGACAAAACTGGAAATGACTTAGCTGATCAGCTGGCCAAAACCGGGGCCATCCAAGGGGATCTAATTGAGATTGAGTCCCTGTTGGGGGAAATCCAGGTCACTGCTATCACTAGGTCCCAGACAAATGCTCACAACGACCTTTCAATTGCACAATGGAGTAAGGAGACCCCTGATGCTGATTTGATTACCGCTCAGAAGGGGGATCCAATAATTGGTAAATTTTACCAGCACATTGAGGACCCTGAGAACTTTCCCCTGACGGATACCGATTACATTGGGAAAGAGGACCTAAGAGTGTTGATGAAATGTCCAAAAATGTTCCGAATCCAAGACGGTTTACTGGTAAGGAAATCCAAAGCTGGCCACGATCAGTGGGTGGTTCCTACCTCATTCCGAAGCCTGATGTTAAGTCGGCCCATGATGCGGCCACTGCCGGTCACAGGGGGTTTCACACAACATTGGAAATCTTAAGAGAGGTTGCATACTGGCCACACATGGGGCAGGACCTCGACCAATACTTGAAGGGGTGTCTTGTGTGTGCACAATTTCAGCCATCGTCCCTCACACACCGCGCGCCTCTCCAAAAGAGGGGGATGACACTGCCATGGTCAGATTTACAAATCGACTTCGTAGGCCCCGTGATTCGCTCTGCTAGGGGGAATAAGTACATGTTGACTGTGACATGCTTGTTTACCAAGTGGGTGGAATGTCTCCCAGCCCCAAATTGCAAGGCAGAAACAGCAGCTGCCCTGATGATTAACCACATCTTTTCCCGTTTCGGCCTACCTCAAAGGATTGAGTCAGACAGAGGTAGCCACTTCACCAGTGAAGTAATGACAAAGATGTGGGAGATACTGGGGGTCAAAAGGAAGTTGCATATTGCTTACCGGCCAGCTTCTTCTGGGGCAGTAGAGAGATATAACCGAACCATTGTGAGCATATTAAAGAAGTTTGTGGCAGATTCTGGGCCAAGTTGGGACATCCGATTACCTCTGGTCCTAATGGCCATCAGATCTACCCCTTCATCTGCAACCAAAATGTCACCATTCGAGTTGATGACTGGACGCAAGATGGTGCTTCCTCAGCATTTGCTCTACAGGACCCAAGAGCAGACACTGATAAATGCCTCCACAACTCATGAGTATGTGGAGAATTTAAGGAAACACCTTCAACATGCTTTTGCTTACGCTCAGCGGAATCTAGAAAGATCGGCTGATAGCATGAAGACCCATTATGACCTGAAAACTTCCAGGAAGGAATATCAGGTGGGAGACCGGGTCTATCTATACAACTTCCAAAGGAACCAGGCCAAGCAGCGCAAATTTTTGCCTTCATGGAAGGGACCCTTTGAGATCATCGACAAGATCTCCCCTGTGGCCTACAAGATCCACATCCCCAAAGGCGGTTTGGCAGAGGGGGAAGACAAGTGGGTCCACATAAACCAGTTGAAATGTTGCCATCCTAGGCACACTCTGCAACAACTGGAGGAATCCTCTGGAATCCTAGCGGGTACTGTCTCAGACTAATTCAGTTCCAACCATAAAACATACCACATCTAGTCTCTAAAATATTGTGATTTGCATGAAACTGTCTCTTAGTTATACTGTTTTTTTTTCAAAATAAGAATGTAATGTTTCGTTATGATGAAATGCATATGCTGCCCCACCATCTCAACAGTGGTGGAAAAACGTCTATGGGTAGGTATTGCCGCTTTTGCTTTATCATCCTAGGAGAGATGAAACCATGGAGAATGACCAAGGAGGATGACCCAGGGACCGGGAACGAAGATCCAATGGGCCCAGGGTACCGCCCAATCTTCCCATCAGGACCGGCGAGGAGAACCGATCGATCAGTACCGGATGGAGGAAAAGATGCTGAACTGTGCCATCTATTGGAAGAAGATGAGGAAACATCCCAGGTCTTGCGAGTCCCATCAGTGAAACAAAATGGCCATCGCAAGAGGGGGGCTTGTGGGATGTTTTTATCCACGCATCCAAGCCCTACCTCAAAACTGTGCAGTACTGACATGGAAAACATCATGATGGCCAGAGCTTCCCAGAAAATGCACAGGGAAGTGCATGAAGAATAGGCTGCCACCCATTTTGCCGATGTTATGGGCACAGAAGGGCACTGCCTAAAACCACCATTGGACTACCCACACAGTAGTCTGAAACCATTGGGAATGGCAATGCTGATTGCCAAAAGCAAACCCATGACTGTTGGGAATTCATTTTCTTAAATCCCAAAAAGGGGTGCAGTACTAGTACTCACCACTATCAGAAAGCCGGCGTTTTAAAACAACACCAGATTTTACTTTTTGTAGAAAACTGAATAAATGAACCCAAAACATGCCAAAGAAAGACTTACTGAGAGGTGGATACAATGTAAAGTTATATTCTGAAGTGACTTGAAGGTTTATAACAAGACTGGCTGAGCTGTGGATTTCAGCAGTTTAAGTAAATTTGGACTGAAAGACACTAAAAATCTAAATGTTTAAAAGAAATGAGTGACCTACTTTTGAGTGTCACATAGGTTGCAATTGTTTAAATGTCATAGTTTTAAACTTAGAATCAGCATTCTAGCTGCATATGTAAAATTGTTAGTTTATTTGAATGCAGAAAACTGGGGAACAGAAATGACATGTAGCTAAAAACTGGCTTAAAGAGATTCCAATTTTGCCTGGCAACTACCCCCCATCAGGAGTGAAACTTGAGTCACAGCTGTGTTCCCAGGCCTATCTGCCTTTTGCTGGCCACACTAAGGATATGCCATCTCTCTGATAATTGAATTAAGGGGAGCCCCCACAGAATACAGGAGCTCTGAACAAAGCCCTGTCCTGACTCAGGCAAATGTTTTATTGGCGGGAGTCGTAAATGGAGCTTCCTCCTGGAAGGACAGGGGAGGGGCACTGCCTGTGAGAGCAAGCTGGCTTGGCAGAACTGGAAAAACCAGAAATTCAACCTTGTGCTGGGGGGAAACCACACCCCTTTGGGGCCAGAACATAACTCTAAAAAGATGAATAACTCATAGTACGGACTTGTGAAAATTATTTAAATGACACCATAATTCTTGTGATTTTTCTGCCCACATTTTAAGACGTGTTAGGACCCGGTGGTATGTTCAGGGGGGTTTTAGCGGAAAAGAGGATATTACTCAAAATGTGTGCATGTGAAAAATCTGACACTTCATCAAGTAATGTCCATACTCCTTGCGCACATGTGTGTAAATTTGGGTTAATGTCCGAAATTGCAAAATCAGTTAAAAAGTGCAAATATTGCCATTTCTGAATGCAAGCTCCCAGGAAGAGCAGATTTGGACAGGGTATACCTCCTGTAATGCATGATGGGTGCATGTAATTTCAAACCACTGTGTAGCTATGAAATATGTTTTTTTTTATCAAATATAGATTGTGTGCAATTTGACAGGGGAGGATCCTCTGACCCATAAAACCTACAGCATCACTCTGACTCACAGTTCCTTCCCCAATCATGGGAGAGGGGAGAATTGGGCCAATGGCAAGTGGAGAGGGGTAGAGCCTAGTGATGCTGCACACACACCCATTTTAAAAACAGATAAAAGCAGACAGACAGGACAGATAGAGACCTTCAAATCCATTTGCAGCTGGAAGTTCTGCCGGGAAAATCCATACTTTACCTCCATCAATCTCTAGAGAAAGCTGTGCAGAAAGATCCAGACTTTAAATCCATCAATCTCCAGAATCCAGAGAGAGAGCAGACCCAGACCAGACCGCTGTCAGCAGAACCAGAGAGCTGAACCGGAGTCCAGTCCAAAACCTGACCAGATCCGTGGCGAGGCCCATTCTATTTCTAAATATATTGTGAGTACATAGCAGAACTGTGCAGAACCAATCTCTTAGTTAAAATAATATAATTCAAGCTATTTTAATCTAAGTAGAACTGTCTCCTAACTGTCACCTGTCATTTGTAAAGCTGTCACCTGTCATTTTCTAGTTGCAAGCTGCACTTGTCTTTTTTTTAACTTTAAAATTTCAAATCTGAAAAACGACCTTTATTTAATCGCTCATATCTCCGTAACCGTTTGTGCTAGAGACTTGCAGTAACGTTCCTCTGAAAGCTGGGAATCTTGGCTTTTCTGCGGACCTAGAACCGCATTCCTACCCCCTATAGTTTTGCCGCAATCGCGAAAAACGCACTCGCGAATTTGCCGCGATTTGCAAATTTCTCCACGTGTGAAAACAGCAGTTTTCTTGCTTTCATTTGCCAAAAATTCGTTTAACCTGCTAGAACCATCCTAGATCCTTGCTAAAGTGAGCCTGGACTAATATTAACTTGATACCACTCACCCTGAACCTCTAGGGGGAATTAAAAGCCTTTTAGCATATTTTTCACTTCATTGCCAGCACATATAAAAGCATTTTGGGCCTGTGTTTCCAACTTCTGTAGTCTAAGCTTGCTGGGGTGAACTGAATTACATTTGATTGCATTTCTGAGAACTGTGTGCTTTCCTTCCATTTCCTTGCATTGCATAAAGGGGGGAGGGAATTGCCAGAGAAAAGTGATTACATTGTTTTGTTGAAATCATATTGAGTATTTTCTGTATTGCATTTTCATTCAACATTACATCCATCTGAACTTATATAAAGCATTCTCTACCACCTTATTCTTCTGTTCCTATTCACAAGTGTGCTAGTGCCAGACTATCCATTATTGATTACTGCTCAGATTAAGTGTGATATTCAATTATTAATTTATTCTACAGCGTGATATATATATCTATTGTTTAAATTATCAAATAAACCTTTTAACTTGCAAAACAGAACTACTTCTGGGCTCAGTGGGGTCAGGGTTATTCAAAGAGAGGGGTGTTATATAGGGGTAGTCATCCAGAACGCATGAACTGGACATAAAGATATATCAATAAGGGTTTCCATTCAGTATCCCAGACTAGGCATTGACTTAGCTGTAGTGTTGAATTGAATCCTCTTACAGTTGTCACAGAACAAAGGATTATTCAGCCATGCCCTAACTCTGGCATGTGTTCATTGCCACCTTGTGAGGTACTTATTGTACCTTGAGACAGCTGCAGCTGACTTCTCTATGAGCTGTCCAGAGGAATTGATAGTATCCTGCTTCATCAGATGACTGACCAAGCCTGATTTGCATATGGTATTTCCCCTTCTGCAATGGCTTGGCAGGCTGAAAAACGATGGTCTGGAGGATTGCCCAGAGCTGTGCCTGTGGTTATGATGTATTCAAAACCTTCCAGCCATCAACTTTTGGTTGTGGTTTCATCAGCTGATTGTGGGCATCTCAGCTCATCTCTCTTTGTACCATTGTCCATGGTTCCTCAGCTTCTGGTGGTGACAGCCCTACAGTTAGGGAAATTGCGCAGGAGGCTCTTTCATTAATGACCACTGCTGGTCGTGAAACTCTAGTTGCTGGAGGAGATGCACCTGCTTTGCATTTTTGTGATGTGCATATATTTACCTTACTTACTCACCTAGAGCCCAATTCATGGAATTTCTGCTGTCCGGACATTTCGTCGAAAGACATTTCGTCGAAAGACATTTGGTCGACGTAATTTGGTCGAAAACCAAATGGTCGAATTTTTTATTTATTTATATATATATATTTTTTAGGTTGTAGTTTAGGGAAAAAAAGTTTTTTTAGAAAAAAAAGGGAGTTGGGGGGAGGACCCCCCCCCCCCAAAAAAAAGTGAAAATAAAAAATAAAAAAAATTCGACCATTTGGTTTTCAACCAAATGGTTTCGACCAAATGTCCTGTCGACTAATTTTTTTCGACTAAATGTCTGGCAACCGGAATTTCTTGCACGGTTCAAAGTGACTTTGCGCTGCTGGAAAGTGACTTTGCACTGCCAACACAAACCCTGATTCATGGAACTGTGAAAAGTGTATTTTTGCAGTGCAAGAGTCAGTACAGTAATTTTTGCATTACAAAATGATTTTGCACTGTCTTTGCACAGTTCCATGAATCAGGGTTTGTGTCGGCAGTGGAAAGTCACTTTGAACCGTGCAAAAAATTCCATGAATCGGGCCCATAATCTTTAGGCCCTGATTCACAGAGCGTTTTCCTATTGGATTGCACCATTGTAAAATGCTTCTGTGAATCAGGCCCTTAAGCTACATATAATGAAAAACGCAAGTGCTATGAATAACAAAAAGGGAATTATAAATACAGAGAAAAACAACTTGAACATCTTAACTGTTTTAATTTCCACACAAAAGTATTTTAACAATCAGTACCAAAGAGAAGTTTACCAGGTGGATCTAACATCAGTCTCTGTTTAGACCACATTTATGATTTTAAGAGAATCTTCATGTATATTTGTGTTTTGTGCAGCCAGGGATTACCAATTGCATACAAGAGAGCATCTTGCGCTCACCAGAGTTGCTATTCCTCCAGGTGTGATCAGTCTAATAACTGACAGTTCTGTTCAGTATTTTCTGCAAATCAGTGATCTCTGAGGAATCAGAATGATATGTTGTATTTGCGCCATTTTCAATAAGCTATCTAGCAGTTAGATATATATTCCAATTAGTACCCGGTAACGGCTGCTCAAAACAGGTCATGTTTCTATTTTAGACTTGTCGAAAGACATGGAGCAAGAATTTTTTGAAATGAGCCACCTACAAAGTCTCAACCGCAGGCAAACCTTTTTTGAGTGCGCTCAAAAATATAGTGAAAGGACCAACCTAACATAAGCGACTGGTCCAATGACACAATACCAGGGCACAGCCTGGAGGAGCACAACCTCCCCTTCTGCTCAAGAATCACCAGTGATTAGTAATGATTGCAGCAAAACCTATGGAGCAATCGACAGGAGCAATCCTGGCTGGGTTCAGCCGTCCAAAGCCATGCATTGCCTCTGCTCTGGGCAAGATAGAACCGGTGCCATCTTTTAATCAATCTCCGTTGAAGGTCATGAAAGTCACACACTTGTCATGATGTCCTTGTACCCACTCTTCATGCAGTGGATCCAGAAAAAAGACTAGAACGCTATGTGCAGCTTTCGGCTGAATGGCAGTATGATCAGTATGATCAATTAAAGGAAATGTATCAAGCTCGAGTTAATTAGCTTAATTTCGGCAAAATGCCTTAATAAGTAGAAAAAACTCAACCCATAAGATGCGTAAAACCCATAAAATCACATTCAACTATAAAAACACACACCCAGCAAACATGCAAAGCATTGCAGATGCTCTATCTTAAGTTCATACCACCACAGATGTAAATGTGAATTTTGGTTTACAGAAATCTCTATAACATGAGTCATAACATCGGTGTGCTAGGGGCCTGGCTTTTTCTGATTCGTAAAGCTGAGTCATAACATCGGTGTGCTAAGGGCCTGACTTTTTCTGATTCGTAAAGCTGAGTCATAACATTGGTGTGCTAAGGGCCTGACTTTTTCTGATTTGTAAAGCTGCAGTAAGGTATCACTGTATAGCCAGAGAAACAACTGTAGCCCATGGCCCAAAAAGGCCGAGCTAGATTGGGTTGCATGCGTTTCCGCTAAGGGAAAATCTAGAAAGAAAGACGCACACAGCAGGCTGTATGTGTGTGTTTGTTTTACTTTTGGAATAGTCAATCCAGCCCACCATTGGCTGGATAGAATGTTGGAAAAAGAAGGAAAGAACAAAAAGACAGAATTATCCTGACCAGGAATTGGCTGGGCAGGGGAGAGAGGAATCCAAAGCAGATTTGAAAAAGAAACAGTTTAAAAAAGACAGTTGAGAGAGAGTTAAAAAAAAAATGAGATAAGAAAAAAGAGACAGATGGAGGAGAAAGGAAACAACTCCCTTGGGGCGAGGGGTGACAAAGCCATGAGCGACTCCTCCATGGCCCACAGACATTGTAGCATTGGGTTATGTATGGGGAACTCCTACTGAGTGAACTGTGGGGCCGGGCTTTGTGGCAGCAGCAGCCTGGCCACCCAAAGGGCCATAGCAGATGTCAGCCCATCCGGGGGCCAGACCAGGCAGGCAAAGGAAGATCAAAGGGCCCAGGTTGGACTCTTCCAAAAGTAAAAGCAACGCATGCACAAACGCATGTAACTCTTTCTAGCCAGGCCCTTTTCTGGCCACTGGCTACACAACCATATCCGGGATTTACAATAGGTGAAGTAAGGCAGGTCTAAGTGATCTAAAACCTCACTTTCTCAGTATTGGCAACAGAGTAATACTCCTATATCCTAATAGTGCTTTCCTCCATGAGCGGATAGTGCAGGCAGGTTATTAGGAAATTTAAGGATTGGTTCCACTGGGCAAGGACATAACCAATTGGTAAAATAATGACATCTTAAACTCATAAATAAGGAACTATTCTTGCCCTTATGGATCAAGTCTAGTTATGTCTCCCTTCTGGTAGGCGAAGTAAAGAAAGCACAGGCTCTTTTGCTCTGCTTTATAAATCCCTGATCTTCCCTCAAGGATTCCCAAATGCTCATGAAGATAATGATCATGAGGTCTATTTGGAATAGACCGATTGGCTGAGGTTGATCGGCCAGGGCCCTCCAAGCCATACCATTTTAGAGAAAGATCGGGCTGCAGGGAGTCTGTGAGCCGATTTTGCCCTAAAAAAGCTACATCCAACATGGTCACCATGGTAATGGAAGGCTGCTGTAGGCTTAGACAAGAGAGCAATGGCAAGCGCCCGGGCAAGTGGGTAAGTCACAGGTTTTTGTCTTTTAATTCAGGCAGAGAGGGCGAGAAGTAGGGGCTCAGACAAGCAGGATGCAGGAGTGGTGGATGGGCACACAAGAGAGCAGCCTTCAGCTGCCTTTGTTTGTTGGCTTACACAGGCAAGCAGGGGGTGCATATGGAGCAACAGGATGGCTTGGCCGAGCCCATCCAGGTGCTAATGTATTGTCAAGGAATTCCATATTCTAGATTTCGCAACTATCGATGACCACCACAGGAGTTCGTTATGAATCTCATGAAATGGGTGACTCACAGGCGCCACGTCAGCAAAACAATGAGCCTCCTTTTTTCTATATAACTGTTTCAAACATGATATACTTACTGTATGTCAGACAATATTGTTTGGTGTAGCTACACAAAAGATGGCACAATAAACGTTAATATTTGTTAACAATACCATCCGAACATCAAATGTAAAATTAAATAAAACAATTCAGTTTCACATTTTAATTTTAAATACACCAATAACATAGAGACAGCATGGTGCATACAAGCAATTCAATACATATGAAACCAATATAAACTACATCAAATCTTCTGTTCTGTTCAGAAATGTACAAAAATATCTCTTATATTGTACCACTGATATGTGTGTGTCTGTGACATTGTTTATATATTGTCCTTATACTTGCAATACTAAGCCGTGGCACAGTTGTCCATCTTATAACTCACAGGGAGCAGATACATCAATGTGTGCAAACATCTTGATCAAGCAACATATATGCAAGCCACTGTATCCTAAAGAAAAAGTAGCTCTGCAGTGGGGACCCTGAGTGGGGAAGAGGAAACAAAACCTAGAATCCAAGGATGACTTGTTAATTTATGTTATGTTAAACATATGTGTAAAGCGCACGTACCCCAAAGGCATCATGGCGCTAGAGAAGAAAGAGGGACGGCGGCAGAATATAAAAACGGCCTAAAATAATAATGTTTTCAAGGACCAGCGGACGATGAGGTGGTCAGCAGTAGCTGGCAAAGGCCAGCGGAAGATCGTTGCACGTTTTGGCAGCCAGCACAGAAAAGGCACGGCCACCTGTGCGTGACAGTCTGGCACAACGGGTAGCAGGAAGGCAGAGTGGAATCAAAGGGGCTGGGCGGGAACATATTGTGCAAACTTTTCTTGAAGGTATTCCGCTCCCTTTTTGTAGAAGGCCCTGTGAACCATGCACATGGACTTGAAAAGGATCCGCTTTTCGATAGGGAGTCAGCAGAGTTGTCTGAGAAGTGGAGACATATGGGCTCGAAATGGCGGCTGCAGAACAGCTCGGGCAGCAGCATGTTGGAGCATCTGAAGCCAATTAATAAGATAACGCTGATGCCCAATATACAGCGAGTTGCAGAAATCGGTTGTGCCGAGAACCAGCGCGCCCCCACCCTAGCAAGAAACTTGGCTGCAACGAAAGGGAGCATTTTCCGTAGAATGCGTAAGTGCTTCTCGCAGGTGCCTATGTGCATGTCCTGCGGGCATGAGTTTCAGAAAATCCATTTGGCGCTATCTTGAGTTTAAAATTGTCTTCCCCACTGATGAAATTGTAACTGGAGCATATCCAGCACTGCGTTATTACATGCACGGCCTGCTTTGGATGCTTTCAATATCAGTGATAGAGTCATGCACCGAAAGACAGATTTTGCCTGCTTGGCTGAAACCTGGTTCAATGAAGCTTCTTGTTCTGCCAATAATAATTAACTCCCAATGGGGTTTGTAGTTATTTTTAAATGATGGACAAGCCGAGGAGGAGGTCATTAGCGCTCATTCTAAATAAAAGCTATCTATGCACACTGAAGAGCAGCATCACTGTTTTATCATTTCAACACTTTTTCTTTTAAAAAGTCACTTTGTGTTATCGCTGTCTTCATATGCACTGTTGATTCTAATTAATTTTTAAATAACATCACATAATTTATAACAATACTGTTCTTGTATTATTCCTAAAGCATGGGGTCATTTTCAATGAAATGCAAATTGCATTCATGTGACCACCAACGTTAGCACTTACGTGCTATTGGGTCCATTGCAGGCAATTTCTTTTCACTCACAAAGCAGAGTGTAATCGTGAATAGAAAATCAAGGTGACATCACATTTACTCTTCACTTTTACTGTCCACTTTCTGAGAAATAAAACACTACCTGCAAATTACCCTTTAACCAGACTGTGGTACAAAATGAACAAAGATAGACAGTTGAATTAAATGTTTGCTCCATACGTTTTCATGTATAATCATTTACATACTGACATCTGTTGAAGTAGTTATCTCACTGGACATTTTACACAGCTCTTAAAGCTCATTTCGTAGAGTTTTTTTTAATTTTTTTTTAATTTTATTTTATTGACTTAGTTTTGTAAAGAAAAACAAACTTTTTTGTCAGTTTCAAATCACTTGCGGTCCCCAACCCACGTCCTGCCATTAATGTGTTTTCCTTAAAGTTAGGCAGGCGTGGGCATAATGGATCATCTGCGTTAACTCCTTTTTCTTAGAAAGCTAGTATTTTATAGGGGATTATGCCAGTATCATGTCCATAAAGTTAATCACATTACAGGTTAACTGTACATTTCGTCCCGTTATCAAATATGACCACCATTCATCCATGTTGCCGTTTTTAGGTGCATAGCGTTCAAGGTGGAGGGTACGCTGTTCATTAATCTGTGTGCAGTCGATTATGAGATGTTTGATCGATTCAGGTTCTTGGTTACAAAAACGACAGTTGGCATCAGTAGTCGTGGGATCTTTTATTCTTCTTTTGTATAACCTGGTGTTGGACAAGTTAAGGCGGAGCCTTAAAAATTGATTCCGATGATAATGAGAGGGAAACTTAGACAGATATTTCGGTAAAATGCCTCTTTCCTGTTCGCATATTCCGTAGTCTAAGCTTGTGGATAGTGCTGCTCGCCTTTCTGCATTTTTAATCCACTTGGATTGCATGAATTTTATTTTTGCCAATTTCGGCGACCGTAGCACCAGAGGCAATTTTATATTTGCTTCTTCCAGGATGTCCAATAGGTTTTCTTCCCAGTTTTTTAGCATGGATGCAGAGGTATCGTTTTTTTTATTGGCCAGAATTGTGTAAGCAGTTGCTACTGGCACCATTCTGATTTTCCTCAGTAGTAGTATGGATTTCCATAGTACAATGGAGTGCAGGGAGTCGAGACCAAGTTCATGCCTCACAGCCACCATTGAAACGCATTGTGGTAGTTGGAGGACTTTACGCCAGAAGCAGCCTTCGACTTGTGCCCATAGGCTTGCCCTGATATTCCACCCTGTTTCACTCCCAAAGCATACTGCTGGGATCACTTTCTGTAAGTAGAAGGTCGTTACTGGTTGGAGTGAAAATTTCCCGTAGTTTAAGTGCAGTTTGCGACCTTGTAAAGCAAACATTTTCGTACGCAAGATGATTTCGTTTGTCCAACTCCACTCTCTGATCGAACCATTGAATGAAACACCCAGATATCGGATGGCTTCTGTGCATGATAGTGTTTCTTTATTGATGTACCAGTTGAACTTCACTTTTCTTAAGTTGTTTTTTGGTCCAAGAACCATCACTTGCGTTTTGTTTACATTTATCATTAGATGGTTTGTTGTTAGGTAGGCTTGCAGAGCTGCTAATGATCGTTGTAGGCCTATTTCGGTGCTATCAAGCAACACTATGTCATCCGCATAGATTATATGTGATACAAGCGTGCCGTTGATTTTTGGAGGAAAGCACCTCGTTATGGCAAAAGCTTCGGGTAAATCTGAAATAAAAAGTTTGAACAGTGTGGCTGCAAGTGGGCAACCTTGCTTCACACCCTGTGTAGTTTTTATTTCATCAGTTAAGTCTCCTTTTGCGTTTAGACGTACACGAATACTGGTTTTAGTATGTAATGCCACCAGTGGGGCTAATAATTCATTGGGACATCCCCACTTTTTTAGTTTATGCCACAGCAAGTTCCGGTTTATGCAGTCAAAGGCTTGCTTTAGATCAATGAACGCTAAAAACAGCCTTTTTTTCTGTTTTATTGCATTTAGTTTAACCAGGTTTAGCAATACCAAATTGAGTTCCACGCCGACTCCTTTGGTGAATCCAGTTTGTCTCTCATCGTAGATCTTATTTAGTTTTGCCCATCTTTCAATTTTTTCTTGGAGGAATGTGGCAAATATCTTCCCCATAGTGTCAAGCAGCGCTATGGGGCGATAATTTGCAGGATCATCTTTGTTTCCTCTTTTGAATACTGGAACGATTATTGCTTTCGTCCATGAGTGGGGAATATTTGATGTTCGGGCAATCTGATCAAATAGCACCTTGATGAGATTTGCCCAACTTGCTTTGTTTGTTTTTAACATAATGTTGGATACTCCGTCAGGGCCTGCGGCTCTTGATGATTTTAACTTTTGGATTGCGTGTAAGATGTTCTCAAGTGATTCTCTTACATCCCAGGAACAATAATCTATTTTTAGGTTTGGGGTTTTATCATCGCCAGTGTTATTGAAAACTGTGTCGTAATGAATTGTCCAGGAGGATGCGTTTACGCCATTTGCTAGGTAATTGGGTTGGGTCAGGCAACCATTGTTTATTATTTTCCATATGTTGGAGCTGTCTTTTTGAATTAGTAACCGCAGCATTAATTCTGCTTGTTCCTGTCTTCTACTGATTTTGAAGGATTTCAACCAGTTCCGATACTTTTGCCGTCTGGTGGCTATTAGTGATGGTAGATTAGTCCCTCCGATAGATTTTAGTTTTTTTAAGTCGGTGGCAAGTACTTTTTTCGCTTCATTTAGTGCTGGACTGAATGGATGGATGTGGTCTCGAATCGTTATCTTGTTTGTCTTTCTGTATGGATCCAGGAAAGCAGTATAATCTCTGTATAAATTTGTAGAACATGCCTCCATAAAGGCCAAGGTTATGGTATCAATTTGCTTATTGGTTATTTTTAGCCGATTTTGGGAAGAGTTGATATCCAATTGCATAGGATAGCATTGCTGCGTTGTTGTAGGGCCCATGTACCATGATAGAATAAGTGGGTTATGATCACTATTGGGCATTTTCTTTACTTGTAGGCCGGAAATCAGGGCATGTAGGTTATCGGATACCCATATATAATCTAGGGTTTTAGATATATCACCACGTTGCCACGTTGCTGCAGCGGGGATATCTCCTTTTGTGCTACCATTCAGCAGCACGCAGTTGCGAGCTGATATTTCATATGTCCATTTCATACTACGATCCGACCCTTCATATGGAATCACTTGTATGGCGTCCGTATTGGACTGATTGGATTTTGTGAACCATGAAAAGTTTAAATCGCCGCAGATTAGTATGAATGGTGCAGTAAATGCTGCATAGCAGCTGTCTATTTGGGTGGTTACTGACCGCAGGTAGTCATCGTCGGTAATCATTGCGGGATTCCAGTATGTGTTTACCAGCAACAGATGTTGTTTTCCTTCTAATCCATGTAGGGTATAGGACGACGCTTCAAGGGTAATTGCTTGAACAAATAAATTTGGATTCTGGATGCCGGTTACTTTCCATCCTGACGAATTTTTTATCATGGCAAGAAGACCGGAAAAAGGCCGTCCCAGTGTGTTTTTGCCCGCTTCGTTTAGGTATGTTGTATATCCGTCGCAGGAGGGCGTCTTTCTAAGCCATGTTTCTTGGAAACAAATAAACAGGCTTCTGATGTCTAGCGCTCTTCCTTCCCGAAATAGATGGGCAAATCCTCTGGTATTCCAAGTTGTTAATAATTGGGTCACATGCCTGGACCCTGCGTCATCCTATACGTTGTTTTTTTGTCTATAAGCTTCAGGGACCTGTGACATTTGTTGTTTGAGTTGGTTTCTCAGGTCTTCTCTTTTTGTAGCAGATGTCTTTTGATATTGGTCTTTTCCATGTGTCGATTTAGTAGAGACTGGAGAGCCGATTGCTGTGGTTAAGTTGAAGCCATAGAATAGTAGATCTTCTTTTGCTTCAAGAATTGGGCGCGCTACTGTTTTGGATCGCATGTGCAAAATTACCCAATCTGATCTGGATTCTTTTTTATATTCGACGATATTGATATCATCAGATCGAATATTCCTCAAGGCAGGTATACTGTGCAGCAGTCTCATCACATTTGTTCTGTTGAGATTTATTTCGTTTTTTTCCTCTAGTATGTTTTCGAGCTCCAGTTTATCCAGACAACCTGTAATATGGGTCTGTTGGTCAATTCTGCATTGTGTACCAGGTTGATTTAGAATTCTTGTTTGGGCCTTTGTATGTTTCGGGTTTAATTTTAGTAGTGAGTTTTCAGGTGATCTTTGAGATCGGCTCTTTATTTCTGTCCTGTTCATGCCGAACGTTTCTCGCCGTTTTTCAGCTTCATTAGTCCTTCTCCCAACAGGGCCCAAAGGATAGCGATCTGAGTGTGCGTCTCTTACTTCTCTAATAGATGGTATTAAAGTGACTCGTTCTCCTTCTGATGAGTCGCGCCTCTTAGAGACGTCATCAGTTTCTTGTTCGTTGTCGACAGAGTAAGTCGATAGATCACAAAGTTCAATTTCCCCTTCTATGGATTGATCAACCGATGGACTGATGTCATCTCTTCTGCGTTTGGTGGGTGGTTCTTTATTATCTGTAAGGTAAGCTGCTCCTGGCCTAACAGATTCTTGTGTGTCAGCTTTTTTCGGCGCGATTGTGGTTTTTTGTGCCACGAGACGTGGCGGTGTATTTAAGTTTCTTATGAATTTTTTTGCCTCGTTAGTTCGTGGACGTTTTGGAGCTGGACCTCTCTTTAAAGTTTTCAGAGTGGAGGATTGAATTGGCTTCAGTTTATCTGATAGTTTTGCTGTTTGTATTGTTCTCGCTGTGCCTGAAAAAATGTCAAAAGAGATTTTCTTTTCTGTTGATGCTACTTGTTTCACCGATGTGATCAGTGATGTGGTGGGCTCTTCGTTTTGCCCGGCTCCGACTGCCATGTCTGCTGCCTCATTTCTTGCGGTCGATCGTCGTTGAGCGTTAGTTGAAGTTGCGGAGCCCACTGTATTGTTTACTTTGATGGTAGATTCATCAGTAGAGGGCATTGCTTTCTCGAGTCTGATGCTTTCCTCGTTCCTGTTTGCGGTTTTTTCACCGCTAATCTCAGTGTCTGTGAGATTTTTCTCTAGATCGATTAATTGCATCTGTGGGTGATCATTATTCCCTTGATGCGTATACTTCCTCCCATGTTCGGCACGATTTTGACTGCCGGCAGCAGGCTCTCTCATTAAGTTGATGAGTGGTTGTACAGTGACATTATGTCTGAGCCATTTTGTGCACTCTAATAGTGCTTCAGCGAGATCTAATTTTTCATGTGCCTCCCGACGTGTGATTTCATTTAGACGAGAGTGCCATTGATGGGTCGACGCAGCTTCAAGGTCCAAACGATTGCTTAGATGTTCATTTCTCTTTTCTAAGGTCAACATTTTGTTGTTTATCACTGCCAGAATGGCGTTTTGGTCTTGTACGGATTCATTTAGGATCTCATATAATTTCATGAATGGCATTAATGCTATTGAGGTGGCCGCTAAGACATTATTGTGAATCTGAATTCCGGCCGCGATAGAAATGTTACCTTTGGTGTTCGTGTAGTTTTCAGGACCGTTACTTTCATTTATTTCCAATGGCCCAATTTCTGTCGAGTTATTTGCAGTGTGAATACCATTGTATTCGGCGTGTTTTTTGTTCTCCGTTTTATTCTGTTTGTTACTTAGTTGATGGACTTCAGGTGCGTCTAAGTTCAAATGGCATACTATGGAACCAGGGTGTGATGAAGATGGTGTTGTTTGAAAAATATGTTTTGCTTCTTTGCGCAGAGTGCTTGCCTTGCATCCAGGTGATTCCATACTAGCGTTGTTAGATGGAAAGCTTTCATTTAGGCGCTCACGCATTAGATTAAAATCTGATTTGAGTCGGGCTGTTAGTCGTGCTTCCCGCGCAGCAATGTCGAAAGACATGGATGTGCTCACATTAGGTATCAGCTGTGCTTTTAACTTGGGCATATTGTTTTCAGACCTTGCCCGGACAGCTGATGCGGCTTTGTTAACCGTGTCGTTAGGGGAACATCTAACTGCCTTGTTTGCAATGCATGTTGTTCCAATCGTGGCTATGTGCATTTGAGAAACATCTTCTTGAATAGAAAGCCTCGTGTCAGATGATTTGGTTGTTTTTTGAAGGTCTTGTATATTGGAATAACCTTGCAGCACTCCTGTATTTTTTGATATGTCATCAGGCTGGATGGAACTATTCTGTTGTTCAGGAGTTTTTAAGTTTCCGACTGATGGAGATCGCAGTGCCAATAAATCTGCATCAGTAATGTCAAATGAGAAGGTCTCGGAGACGTCTAGATATGCTGTTGGAGGATATTCTGGGAGATCAATTTGCGCAAGTGTAGGTGGAACAGGCGAGCGCGTTGTGGGTTCAATCCTGTTCTGTACTAGGTGCTCATTATGACTTTCTATAGTTTTTGTACATTTTGGGTCGAACACCGGGAACAGTACAGGCTGCAAGTTGGAATTTCCGGTTAGGCGGAGGGCCACTTTAGAATTTGAGCCGATATAAGCGGCACGATTTTTATTGTTTGCCTCAAAGTGGACCGATGCGGGAGGGACGTCAGCTGCTTCGTCCCCTGCAGCTCCGACACCCACTCTTGCCTCTATCGCAACTACAGCCTCAACCTCATCCACGGCTAACCCGGTGTGCGCGGCTGCCGTTGAGGGTGGCCGTGTGACAGCTGATGGTAATACCTGTCTAACTCGAGATGCGATTTGTTGCACACTAGGTGAGCCATCGTTCAAAGTCTCTGAAGGGATTGCTACTGGGTGGTCGAGGGCATACAGGTCAGCTTTTTGTGGCACCACGTTTGATGTAAGGTGGAGTTCGTTTGTCTTACCTGGCTCCTTTTTAGAGTGTTGTTTCCGCAGCCGGTTTCGCGTGTGTGCTCCCACACCTGTGATCTCCTCGCCTGGGGGCAGTTCCATCTGCCCGAGCTGCTGACGCCACTCACCAGACAGCCACAAACGCTCAGACGCGCTCTGAGGTGGACCGGGCAGGCTGGACTCCGCGACTTCACTTTCCGCTGCCGACCAGAGCCAAACAGCAGCAAAACAGCGTAGGCACAAAACGAAGCACCGCCCTTGACTCGCACCGGGATTCACGCCGCAAGGGCTCAGGACACTGCTTTTTACTTCCTGGCTCCAGGGGGCGTGGCCTGCTGTTCGAGAAGCCTTAAAGGAGAAAGGCTCGCCAAATTCAAAGTTCAAAATTCGAAAATTAACACGCTATCAAAAGCGCTGTAGCTCACACTCCAACTCCAACTCCAACGGTCTGTAGTCCAAACCAGAGCCACAGCAGCAAAACAGCGTAGGCACAAAACGAAGCACCGCCCTTGACTCGCACCGGGCTTCATCGTAGAGTTTTAGAGTTGTTAATGGAACATCTTGGGAGCCTCTTCATCAATAGTGGCATCAAGATACATAAATACGCAGATGACACACAGCTTTATAGAAAGTCTAATTAGATCGATGATATCCATTATCTCGAGCACTTGTTGGCCCACATCCAGGCCTGGATGTCAAGCACCTACTTGAAACTCAACCTGACAAAGATCAAATTATGTTCCATTGATAACCCACACCAAGCATACCTAAGTCCTAATTTCTGTGACTAATTAAGCTCATGAATTATATTGTATTGTATTGTTTATTTATATAGTGCCCATACACAGGAAAGTGAAAGCACTCAAGGAGGGTGGGTGTTAGGCAGAATTACATGCAGTACCCTTTGGGAACACTACACACAATTAAGACTACAGGTGTAAGCACAATCTCACCTTTGGTATAAGTATGTACTACACAGTTTTGTGGTAGCAGTGGCTGAGCAGCCAGGCTTTTTTCAAGAGCGATGTGAGCAGTACAAGGTGTTACACAAAGGAATTGCAATCACAGTGGTTCAAACAAACACTTATTCAAGGTTTCTTGGTAACACAATCTTAATTTATTTACACATTTAGTTAGAAAACATTACACTAGTAATAAGCAGCTCAATATCACACTATAATACACTACAATACCAAACCAATAAGTTTCTGAACAAGTTAGGATCCCTGAAGTGGGAGCAAAATGGCACTTCAGTAACTTTCAAAAGGGGTAAAAAGACAAAGGTTATAAGAATTAAAACACAATTACTTTCATAGGCAGGGCAAATAGTTTCAGGTCACTACAAGAGGCAATTCAATTCAATAGGCCTTGGCCAAAGTCAATGATTCAGTATCTTGGATAGGATAGCACAGTTCTGGTAGTAAACAGTTAAGTCTTAGCCAATGTTCTTAGAAGTAGTTTGCACGAAAAAGAGTTATAGGTCGCTTTAGGAGCGAACAAGACTCCAAAGTTGGGAAAGTTTCACAAACCTTTGCCGCGAAAAAAGAGGATTTCTCTACCGCATTTACACAGTACCTTTTGAATGAAGAAAAGCCCTAGCTGAGGCAGTTGTTCCTGGCAGTTCCTGCAGATCTCGCTATTCCTGAGCATCAGTCATGGGGACAAGAGGGAGGATGTCAGGAGGTTAATGCACTGCACGGAGAAGAAGCCACAAGCTTGGCAAAATTGCGGTTTAAGGTGTGAGTGCCTTAAAGTCAACAAACTGGTATCCTTCTCACTGGCTATCCGGTTTTCAAGAGCACTCTGAAGAAAATTCGACCAGTATGGAGATGGTTTCCAGGTGGCTTGCAAGTTGGTTGTTCCCACCAGCTCAATTCCTTGAAGGGGCTTCTCTGTCGAGGGAGTTTAAGGCAATTCGGAACTGCAGCAGGGCTTCACCAGGCAAACCAACGGTCCAGGAGTTGCAGCAGTCTTCTTCCTTCAGCTCGTCTTTGGTTCTTTCGTTCCAGTGGTCGACTCTGCCTTCCAAGTTCAAGAGACCTGATTTTAAACAGTTTTCTCCCATTCATTCCAGCCTAGCTGTCACTCGCCCAGTAGGGTGATTCTGTCACACCAGAGTGCTTTCAGGTCTCCTAGAAGATTAAGCACAGGGAGTTTTGGGCACCTCCTTCACGTCCTGTCCACCCCAGCAACTCAGGCGGCGGGGAGCGCTGTTGAGCAGCCTACAAAATGGCTGCTTAGCCGTTGAGCTCCGTGCCCAGCTACCGCTCATCGGATCACATCAGCGGCTAAATAAAACATCCTGCAGCGAAAATACATGCTACGAGTAGCGCTGGTCTTGAGCCACATCCCCATCCAAACTTGGCAGAAATGGGACAACTGCGGCCGAGTTGTGGCATCCTGACTTCTGTGCCGAGCGGGCTGCGTGGGCCCTACCCTGGACCGTGCTTCATCTGGATTCCAGGTGCCTGCTGTGCGCCTCCCCGAGGGTGCTGTCCTCCGCCCCTCCATGGTGCGCCTTGCTGCGGTGCCTGCAGTGGACTCTCCCCTTCTCACTCCGCCCCGGGCCCTCCTCGGGCTTCCGGGGCCACATCCCTTCTTTGACAGAGGACTGGGCTCACGCCCCGGCTGGTGCCAGTCATCGCGGATGATCCCCCACCTGGCGCCGGCTCCCCGCCTACCTTGCGTGGCCCCAGCCTATCATTGTGTGCGGCAGGCTGTGGGTGACTGCGGTCACGCCGGATCCTGCGCTGCGGGGGGAGCCGGGGCCAGCTTTCCTGGGCGGGCACCTGCATCTTGCCATGAGGCCCTCCCTACACAGCATCCGGACCGCTCAGGACTGCAGGTGAGGAGCTGGGGGGCCACCAGATCACAGCTGCATGCCCCCTATTAACTATACACACAGTCCCCAGCTCCTGCACCCGGCTGCCATCGTTACATCAAGGGCACTGCACTTCCAACATATACTGCAACACTCATTGTCAGGGCCCGGTGTTCCAACCTACCAAGCAGCGCGGCCTCCGCCCTCCGGTGGGCCACTTATCATACGCTGCAGATTGCATTTGGGAGACATCCAGGCAGGCAATAGCCATACTCTCAAAAGGGGGATCCCCCCCGGCGCTGCCCCGGGCTGCAGGTGCGCATCTGCTACCATTCATATTGTGTCATCACCAGCCTGTGGAGGGCTCCACTCCAGGCCTCACACCCTGGCCCCTGGACACAGAAAATCATCACACTTGCTCTGCGGGGTTGACTGGGTGGACCTCAAACACCTCGCCCGCGTGCCCCTGTCCGCTTGAACCTGGTACCTGGGGCCCACTCTGCCCTCCTCTCGAGCTCATCCTGTTCCGGCACCCTCCTCTGCTGCGCCTGGAGGCGGGGGGACCCCTACGGTCTCCTGCTGATCCGGGGTGCTTGGCGGAGAGTCCTGCCCCTGACCTTGCGGCTTCTCATCTGGGGCCACCTTCGGGCCACTTTGTAACACTTACCTGAACTCTGCGGGAACACCACAAGGACTCTTCTTAGAGAGCGACGTTTCTTCTAATTAGAGGCCTCCCTACTGCAATGGAATTCCTGTTAAAACACAGAAGGCTCCTCTTAGAACAAGGATTCAAATTATTTCAGGGAAAAAACAATGGGCACTGACTCAATGTGAAAATGTATGATTAACGTTCTTCCTATTTACCTTCTGTTTTTTAATGGTGAGCTCTCCATCCTGCATCTGCGCAGGGGCGCTTGTTCTGAAGAATGGGCAATGAAGAAACTTAGGTTTGTGTGTAGTAGTAATGGTAAATAATGGAACGGGCACAAGGAATACTGAAACTACTGTGGAAAGGAGTGGAGGGTAAAAGTTGAGTAGTATGATAAGATGGTAATCTACCCTGAGGACACGACAATAAGGAACCCCAACAATAATGAAACACCACCTAGTACTACACAGGTCACAAACAATACCCTGAAGAAAATGCCCAATTTTAGGTAAATGCCACTTGACAATGTAAAAAAGGATAGAAAGCTGAACCTTATTTCTCTCTACCCAATGTTCCTGAATGAATTCTAATATGGAGGATAATACGGAGGAATGCTATAACAACTTCTGAGAGAAGTTTGAGGAATCAGGTTGCGAGCGCTTAATGCATGTAACAGAGTTCAACAAACTGAGCTTAAAGACTACTCTGCAATGTTTGTGCACTCGTACTAACATCACACCATACTGTTACATAACCACCTCAGAGCGTAAAACAGTTTTGCTGGGCTGCCAAATGTACGAATATACTTGCTGTGAAATAAGTGCCGTGACTGAAATTAGCTCCATATGCTGCTACGCACTTCACAGACCACCTGGAGTGATGCCGTGGCAACGATGACAGGAAACAGCTGACTGACAGAAACTCCTGACCAAAACACTGGGAACTGAAAACTAACTAGGACGTCTGAATTAAACTAACAAGAAAGGGAAAATACAAAGACTTGGATACTGTGGAACTGTGGAAAGAATATAGCTGCTAATCTCCTGACAGAGCGGACCGCGATAAGCGTTAACTGCCGAGGCAGAAAAGATGCGAAGCGCGGAGCACTCGAGGGGCGGGGCTTAAGTAGGGAAAGAGTGGAGATGACTAGACCTACACTGTAGCCTCTGGGAATTAGGAGGCGGGCATGTTAGGAAGTCAGGAAGTGACTCCTCGCTTGCTTAATCATTATTGAGTCTGCCCTTAATCCAGGAATGATATGCCCTGGACCAGGTTTTCTTGGAATGGCAATTGGGAGTTTTGGCTGTGATCATGACAGTATTCCCCCCAAAACCCCTCCTAAATTGGAAACCCCCCTTTTTGGTTTGTGTGGGTTGTTTCGATGGAAGGTTTTTAACAGTCTTGGAGCGTGGATGTTCTCCAGGGGCTCCCAAGACCTATCCTGCGGACCATATCCTTTCCAGTCGACCAAATAGAATAACTTATTGCCAACCATCTTGGAGTCCAGAATGGCTTTCACTTCGAATTCAGGCTGGTCGTCTTCCACTTCCACTGGAGCAGGAGTCTCTTGAATACGCGTGTCTGGGTTCACTGATTTCAACAAAGGTACATGAAAAACTGGGTGAATTTTCATATGCCTTGGAAGAGTTAACTTCAGAGCTACAGGGTTAATGACCTTTTCCACATTGAAGGGTCCCAAAAAACGTGGAAGGAATTTCCGAGCTCCTCGCAATGCCAAATTCTTGGTGGCTAACCAAACAGAGTCTCCAACCTTGTATTCTGGGAACTCTTTTGAGATCAGCAAATTTTTTCTGTGACTCTTTTGCTACTGACATTTGTTCTCTTGCTTTGATCATGGCGGTGGCAATGTTGTCGTGCAGATTCTTTACCGCTGGCATTTCCAAGGATTCTGGTGGATCCAAAGCCGAAGTTCTTGGATGGTGGCCATTCAGGTTGAAAAAAGGGGTCAATCCAATGGAGGAGTGCACTGAATTATTGTAGGCATATTCAGCCACCCACAAAACGTCTATCCAGGTACCTTCATTTTGATGGAGAATGCATCTGAGGTATTGCTCCAGCGTTTGATTTGTGCGCTGTTTGCCCATCAGTTTGTGGATGATGGCTAGTGAACAACCGCATTTCGATCTGGGCTAATTCACAGCATTTTTTCCAAAATTTGGACACAAATTGACTTCCTCGATCGGAAACCACAACTGAAGGAAATCCATGTAATTTAACTATAGTTTCCATAAATGTTCTCGCTAGAACCAGAGCTGAAGGGAGTCCCTTTAAGGCCACAAAATGTGCCATTCTGGAAAAAAGATCCACAACAACCAAAATGGTATCAAAACCCTCACATTTAGGTAAATCTGTGATAAAGTCCATGGAGAGTGTGTGCCAGGGATTGGATGACACACTCAATGGTTGGAGGAACCCAGCAGGCTTCTTCTTCTGTGATTTATTCTGTGCGCAGTTACCACAAGTTTGGATGAATTGTGCTACGTCTCGACGCCAAGTTGGCCACCAATAGAATCTTTTGATTTTTTCCATGGTTTTGGTGATTCCGGGATGACCTTCCATGAGGGCACTGTGATAATTGGCAATTACTTGACCTTGCATCTTTTTTGTGGGCAAATACAGACGTCCTTGATGAAATGGCAGGCCATCTTGCACACTACAGTGTTCTTTTTCAGATTCCCACTTTTGCAGATCCGCCTTTGACATGCTGAGCTTGACTTCCTCTCTCAACTCTTCAAATACTGAATCTGTGATGTCCACGACTCCCAACATTTTTTCTCTGTAAATGATTTCCACTGGGGGAGGGGCAACATAAGCTTCTTCCCCTTTCCCAATTCGCGACAGGGCATCAGCCTTTCCATTTCGAATACCTGGTCGAAATGTAATGATGAAATCATATTCTGAAAAGAAAAGAGCCCACCTCAACTGTCTCGAAGATTGTGCCTTGGCGAAACATAGGTATTGTAAATTTCTGTGATCTGTGAATATGGTGACTGTGGCCCTCATTACGACCCTGGCGGAATTCGGAAAACGATGGCGGAAATGCAATACCGCCATCGAATAGCGCTCGGTGCGACTATGACCCGTCACCGCAAAGTACGAAGCCATTAGCGACACCGTAGTGAACGCCAACGCTAACTGCACCAAGCACGCGCGCGCGCGCCATGCCAAACCGTAAACACCACCATGGCGCAAGGGTATGCTAATTCCGACCCTAGCGGACATGTACCTAACGCCATCAAGCATGGCGGAATGTACCATTCCGCCATGGTGAGAAGTACGGCATCGCGAATCAACCGTAAACGGCCCCACTGAGTGCCTGTACACCGCTCCCTGCCCACAAAGTACAACTCCCCGTAGGTGCAATGAAGTCACAATGCAACCAGTGAAATGTACAAGTCACCCATGCATGCCAACGAACAAAAGAAACACAAGAGGGGCCAATGGGAGCTGCAGGGCACAGATGGCACGAATACAGAAGCCAATCCAATGGACATGACCACAGTCCCCCCCCCCGAAACGCACGCAAACACAGGCACCTGTGACCAGCAATATTCCGAAAATCACATCATGCCACCAGTCCACCTGGCTGACCGGCATCTGTTACACAAAACCCAATCCCCCGCCCCTGAGCATGACAACATTCAAACAGTCATATTGGCAGCCCCCATCCCTGACCTCACTGGGCTTCGTAGGCAAACGCGCCCAGTACAGTACCACGCAACCAAACTCCGAAGCTGGAAACCAATGCAGATCTCCTCACAATACATCGCTCCCCAAATAGGAATATGCCACATCACTTGCAAAGAAGAACGCTACACGGCCAAATCAGAATAGAAATTTAATGCACAACAAAATCACCAAGCCCATACAGCCATTAGGCCATGAACTCCAAAACACATTTCACCATTGTGGGCTGCATCCGCAAGAAATGACCAGCCACTACTTGTGTGACGCCCTGTTCCATCATGGTACACAGAGCCACATTCACGTACGAAAAGGCAACATGGAAGCGCACAGAACCGCAGGGCCGTCCCAATGGGGAGGCACTAGTCCAGCTGAAAGGCCGAAATGTTGCTCCGAGCCACCAGTACTGCGTAAGGGCATGTGGCCCATTGGCGATCGTCCCATAAGATCGTAATGCTGCTCCACTGATTAACACGAAGCAGCAGGTGTCGGGAGTAAAAGCCATCTGCAGGAGTGGCATACAGATGGCAGTGGCAAAAGGGGAGGAGATACCTGTCAACCAAAAGAAAAGAAAAAGAATAGAATGGCCATCAGAACTACATTCGAACAACTCACTTCAATGATCACACTAAATCCACAGCCATATGCATGCTAGCCCACTCCAAAGGATCATCACCACCCAAAAACCACTTGCGACTCATAACTATCTATATCGAGGTGTAAACACCATCACAAACGAGTGTACCTGTGCATGCGTCTGTGAAAACAGAATCCATCTGATGGGATTGGTAACGTGCATGGACACAAGTGTCTGAGGGCGCGTCGAGACAGGGAGGGCTCAACAAGGCCAGATAGACGATGGTCCCACTATGGCAGCCCTGCATCACATAGCGCAGGGGAGGCGGATAGATTCCAAGAAGCCCTGTACATGGCAAACTCTGTATCAAATCACCTGCCCATGCATCCATTCATCATTCCCTCATCCCGGGATTAAAACGCCTGAATATTTACTCACATAACATTAGAAATATCCATTGAGTCTGTGCGTTATGCAGCCTGCAAAATCCACAGTGCCCCAGCCCGTAATTCCAGTGTAGTGAAGTAACATGTATTTGGGAACGTCCGGCCTCATCGCCCACGTCGCTATTGCGCATCCCAAACCATTCATATCAATCATTGCATCCTCGCCATGGCCCCTGTCTCAAGGACATTGAACAATAGAACGTTATATTTGCAGTCAGACCTGTGGGCATTTCCTCGCCGCTAGCTGAAAACCGAAAGCGCCGCCCTTCGAATTCCTCATTTGCAACATCACGTCGAAGAGGCATCTGTGGCCGTTTGAAATCACAAATTAATCCATCTAGTGCGGCTGTGTGTGAAAATGGCAACTGCCTTCACCCACAAATGGGACGCCCCGCCCGTCGTTGCAACTCGGTACAGTGATGCATGAGGGCCCACCGTTACTCGAGTACTACGTACCACTGACCCTTCACAAGTCTGTTCGCGACTGCACAGATAGTATGTGAAACAATGGGACCACAGCAGAATGAACATATCAACCAATGTTACACGGCCATCGGGTACAAATACATGATTGCAATAGCAAGATGCCATTCCTCGAATTGCAGCGTTGTGTGCGGGACGTGCTCGGCCAAAGGGGAGAGCAGTTTGCACAGGTGGAATGAATCACCACAGGTGGAGGCCATACAGCCTGAAAACACATAAATTGCACACCCAGTCTCCTCCCACAACCACACCCACTCCGAAATGCTACCGGCAGGACTCGCGATGTTGGCCCTGGGGGACCTGATAGCACTGCAAGTACTCCAACTCCAAGAAGAAGACGAACACCAACTACAACCGGCCGCATGGAGGAGACGCAGGAGGAGGAGGAGGGCAAGGCAGGGCCAGCAAGGGCCGCCAGCACAGCCACTACCACCACGCAGGCAGCCCGCAATCCCACGCCTCCGAGCACATCCGTTCAACCTCACTGATGAGCAGATCCACACCCTCTACCGTCTGGACCGGGACACCATAACCGCCATTGTGGACATGACACAGGCTGACCTTGTCAGCATGATAGATAGCCCAACCGCCATCCCACCCCTACTGAAGGTGGTGTCTGTACTACACTTCCTGGCCACAGGCACCTACCAGCACACAGTCAGACAGTTGCATGGCATTTCTCAGCCACTGTTCTCACGGACACTATTGCAAGTGCTCGATGCCCTCCTGCAGCACGCAGACGACTACATCTCTCTACCACGCTCGGAGCAGGAAATTACCAACACAAAAGTGGGATTCCATGCACTTGCCGGCATACCGGGTTGCATTGGTGCCATCGACTGCACCCATGTGGAATTGGTCGTCCCACATGCCATGGAGGCCCAGTACCGCAACCGAAAACAATTTCATTCCCTGAATGTACAAATGGTGTGTGACTCCAACAGGATCATTACACATTGTTGTGCCCGATTCCCTGGATCAACCCATGATTCTATGGTCTTGAGGAACTCTACAATACCACGCTACATGGAGCGACACGCAGGGAACAGATCCTGGCTACTCGGTGAGTCTCATTACATGCATGATAATGTGGGGTATGTGATTCGGCAATGACCTGGCAGGAAGGGGGGGGGGGTGTGCGTACGTAGCAATGGCATTCCACATCATACGTTTATCGTCCACATACAGGTGATGCTGGATATCCACTGAAGAGATGGCTCCTCACACCAGTCCGGAACCCACGGGACCAGCATGAGGAGGACTACAACCATGCCCACTCACGTACCCGTGTAGTCATTGAACAGGCATTCGGCCTACTGAAGGGTCGTTTCCGCTGCCTCAGCAGGTCTGGCGGGGCACTCCTGTACCGCCATGTGAAGGTTGCAAAGATGGTGATGGCATGTGTCATGCTCCACAACATGTGCGTACGTAGAAATGTGCCCATGCCCCCTGACGCAGAACTGCAAGCACCTGATGATGGTCATGATGAGGGTGGGGATGTGGCAGCACCTCAAGGAGTCTGCGAGGCACCGGAGGGCCGTGACATTCGTCAGCATCTCATAGATGCATGCTTCTAGCACTCACGCCTGGTGGCTGATACATGGACACGGGACTCGTGGCACTGTGTGTGTCTGGGACATGCACAATATGGACTGTACGCCTATGATGGCCTAGTACACAAAGATCAATGTCCACACATCTCATTGGTTGATCGTGCACTGTTTATGGCATATGTGATATCATGTTGAACACCCTATCGACCCGCCACCCAAGTGAGCCCAACACACCCCCTCCACCCTCCTACCTCCCCCCCGAACACCAGTGTCCAAAGATGCTCATTGTCAGTGGGCAGTCGCTATTGCAAGCCCCCTCTGCGGGTGTCAGGGGCACCCCTGCCTGTGGAGCGCAGGTTCCTCCCAGATCTACGTTGGGGGCTGCCCTGGACGGAACTTGCAACGGATGATGTCTCTGCCTGCTCACGTCCATGCATGTCCCTGAGGGTTTGCGAGAGCTCAGTGAGCACACGGCGCACTGCGGCAAGTTCGGCACATACGTCTTTGGACGTCGCATGCAGTTCCCCCCTCAGGCTCTCGGTGCTTCTCTCCATTTGTGCCCTTAGTGTCTCTGTACCTCTCTCCATTTCTGCCCTAAGTGTCTCAGTTGATGTTTCTATGTCTGCCTTAGTGCCCCCACATTCATCGGCATGGTCCTTGAGGAGCGTGGCCAGTTGCTGCTGTTGCACGATTAACTGGTCGAGGGACTGTTGCCTCTGCTGGGCCATGGCCATTTGCGGGGGTGTCACAGAGGGGCTGTGGACCTCATGTTGCCTTGCCACAGGGCTTGTGGGGGATGGCCAGTCGTCGTCTTGTGGGTGCCACTGCGTGGCATCCTCATGTTGTACGGGATGGGACAGACAGGGGGATTGGGACAGGTCATGGATGGATCTGACTTCGACATCCCCGTCTTCTGTGTCGGAGCATGCTGCCATCAATGGGGTGTCACCTATGGTGCTGCTGCCACCAGAGGCAGTGCCTTCTGTGGCATCCGTTGGGGGGACCTGTGGTGGTGGTGTTGTGGGCATGCTGGCTGCTGGGGTGCCTGTTGATGTTCCCTCCTCTGTGCTGCCACCTGATTTGTGCTGCTGCCGTGTCTTGATGCGTGCAGCTGAGGTGGAGGGTCTTTGGCCGTTGGTCTTGGCCCTCTTTGCAGGTGTGCTGGTAGGGGTGTCCTGATGCTCGTCGTTTGGATCGGACCCTGTGGTGGAGTAAAGGAGGGCGAGGGTTATTGATGGGTCTGTGGGAATTGGAATGGCATTGTATCACATGCATTGGGGTGGTACCTGAGGGTGATTTGGGTCGGGGCCTTGGAGGTGCTTTCATTTGTGTGTGGAGTGAGGGTGCAGTTGTTTGGCAGCCTGCAGTTAGGGTGTGCCTGCTGCACGTGTAGTGCGTGTTTTAGGGTTTTTTAATTAATTATGTATTTATTGTGGGTTTTAACGTGCGCTATCAGGCCGATGTGTGTGGACGTTCTCCTGGACATGTGTTTCTGTTGCACTATGTGGACACATGGTACTTCACATGAATGGACTTTGTGGATTTGGCATTGTTTTATCTGGCCCACCTACCTGAATCTTCGGATGTCTGCACTCCTTTCTCCATCCCTCCGACTCCCTCTATGCTCTCCATTCCGATGGTGGAGGCACAGATTTCTTCCCAGGGGGTCAACTTGATGGGTGATTCAGGACCTCCCCCGGTGGCTGTGGCAATGTTGCGGTTGGCAGAGAGTATGCTGCGGACGCGTATCCGCAGGTCGTCCCATCGCTTTCGGCATTGCTGTGGGTTGCGGGGTGCGGTCCCCACCGCACTTACCCGCTGTGCCACCAGAGCCCATATGGCCTTCTTGTTTGCAAGTGCCGTCCTGGTCATTTGCGTGGAGAAGACGACGGCTGCATTCTCCTGGAGGGTCTCTGTTAGCACGGTGAGTTCCTCACGGGAGAAGTGGACCTGCCGCTTGCGGTCGCACGCTTTCTTCGCTACTTTTCCCATTTTTCTTGGTTTCGCTAGGGTGGATGACGGGTTGGGGTGTGTCTCAGGGTAGTGTTTTTGGTGGTTGTGTGGTTTTAGTGGTTTTATAGGTGTACGGCGGGATGTTTCCCGTTCCGGGCCCATGTTTTTACTTCCGTTTCCGTATATTTCCGGTCACCGTACTTTCCGGTAGGCGCACACTGCGGTGTCCGCTGTGATGGGTGGCGGTATTGCACCTAGGGCGCCGTACGGCGGCGGTGTGGGCCGTTTTGGGGTCATTTCCGCCATCGCGGACTTTGCACTTCCGCCATGCCGTGGTGCTCGTGCCCGATGGGTCGGAATGGGCCGCACTTTGCTCCTTCGTGCAATGGCGGAAACGCTATTTACGCTGTGGCGGTCCGGTCAGTCACTTTCCGCCAGGGTCGTAATGAGGGCCTGTGTGTCTTGCTCCCAGCAAATAATGCCTCCACTCCTTCAGGGCACTTTTGATGGCTAGCAACTCTTTGTCCATAACAGTGTAATTCAATTCTGCTGGGGAGAATTTCTTGGACCAAAATGCGAGTGGATGTAATTCTTGCGAATTTGGATTGCGCTGGGACAAGACCGCTCCCATGGCCACATTTGACGCATCAGTTTCAACTACAAGTGGTATATCTGGTCTTGGGTGTTGTAAAACTGGTGCTGCTGAAATTTCTCCTTTAACCTTTGAAAGGCCTCATCCGCCTCCTTAGTCCAATTAAAGGTTTTATTCTTTCGCAGCAAACAAGTGATAGGATGAACTAGTTGCGAAAGGTCTGACACCAATCGCCGGTACAAGTTTGAAAATCCCAGGAAGCTCTGAACTCCCTTAACCGAGGCGGTGCTGGCCAGGTGAGAAGCTTTCAACCTTACTGTTATCCATTTTAACACCCTGCGATGACAAAATGAATCCCAAGAATTCTACCTATGGAACATGGAATTGACATTTTTCCTACTTCACATATAGGGAATTTTCCTTAAGTTTCTGAAGAACAAGGGTCACGTGTCTCATGTGTTCCAGAGGATTGGCAGAGAAGATGAGAATATCATCCACGTAGACCACCACACAGATGTCCAACAACTCCCTGAAAATGTCATTCATAAAGGACTGGAAGGCCGCCGGGGCGTTGCATAATCCGAAAGGCATCACTTGGTACTCGTAAAGCCTGTACCGCGTTCGAAAGGCCGTCTTCCATTCATCTCCTTGCTTGATGCGGATTAAGTGATAGGCCCCTCTTAAATCGAGCTTAGTGAAGATTTTCCCCTGTTTTACTTGGTCCAACAGTGTGGAAATGAGTGGAAGTGGGTATCGATTCTTTACAGTAATTAGATTCAAGGCTCGATAGTCTATACATGTTCTCAGGTCTCCTTCTTTTTTGGGAACAAAGAAAAGCGGCGATGCTGCTGGAGATTTAGAGGGCCTGATGAATCCATTGGCAAAGTATTTATCAAGGTACCTTCTCAGATTACCATTTTCTTTTTCTGTTAATGCGTAGATCCTACTTCAGGGTAGTGAATCTCCAGGAACCAGATCTATTTGGCAATCATAGGACCTATGAGGGGGCAACACTTCATCTTGCTTCTCCTCCTGGAAAACATCCTGAAATTTCCTGTATTCAGGGGGCAAGAATCCAATAGCACCCAAGGTGATTTCAGTAGTATGTGCAGGCGGTAGGGCTTCCACAGCACCTTCGACACTCGAACATGAGTTCTCACAATCTGCCGCAAAGGTTAATGTTCTGGAACGCCAGTCATTGGTTGGGTTATGCTTCTCTAGCAAGGGTATTCCTAAAATTATTTGAAACTGGGGGCTTGGATTAGGTCAAAGGAAATCCTCTCCTTGTGTCCTTCCTGACAAGTCATGACTAGATTGTTGAGGCACTGTGTAACTGGGCCTGACACTAATGGAGTGCCATCCACGCCGGAAACCTTCTCTGCCTTCAACTTCTCAGTTATAGAAAATCCTAATCTACTTGCCAGGTGAAGATCCATATAGTTGCCAAGAGCCCCACAGTCTATGTAAGCGTTTAATGCAAACCTTTTTGTGGGAATTTCTGAATCACATAGGATAATTGGGAACACAAAGTGTGAGGTCACAGAAACCTTCTCCAGGCTCGACAAGCTGACCTCTACACTTGTCGGGCACTTGAGTTTTCCGACAGCTGCTCCTTCTTATCTTGGTTAACTCCTCCCAATGGTTTTCTTGATGGTTTCACTGGACAATCCTTTAAAAAATGTCCGGCCTTCCCACAATATAGACATAACTGTTGTTGACGCCTCTTGTCCCTCTCCGCCTGCGAAATGGGGCCTCATATTCCACCCAATTGCATGGGTTCAGGATGAACATCGGTTCCAGGTCTTCCTGCAGGTTCCTTGGTACGAACAAAATACGTCCTATTCTCAGGACGAGAGCGATCGGTTCTTCGATCCAGTAAGCGATGGTCCAATTGGAGTGTCAAGTCGATAAATTCAGAGATGCCCTCGGGCGGGTTTACAACCTGTGCCAAAACATCTTTTAACTCACTTCTCAGGCCACGATAAAACAAGGTTGTTCTTTTCTCCATAGGCCAATTGGCTTCAGCAACCAACCTGTTAAAGGTTGTGACATATGCAAGTAATTCCTGATTGCCTTGTCGAAGCGATAGCAACTCATTATCCAAGGCCTGTCCTTGGGAGTTATGAGCGAAGAGTTTTTCCATTTCTCGTTGGAATTCATGGACATTTATCAACACAGGGTCATCTCTGTTGACTAAGGGAATGGACCAGTCAGCAGCATAGCCACCCAGGTAAGATAAAACAAAGGCCACCTTAGATTGATCTGTGGGAAATACTCCTGGTCGGCACAGAAAATGCAATCTGCATTGGTTAAGAAACACCGCAAACTTCTTCGAATATCCAGTGAAACGCTCCGGAGGCGCTAATGGAATATTTCCAGGTACCACCACTTGAACAGGAATTGGAGCTGGAGTGGACACTGAAGCCTGTGGGTTACTCATGGGGAGTGGAACCTGTCCTGCTTGGGTCTGTAGAAGTTGGCGAGCTAGTTCCTCAGTTCTATCTCTATTCGCCACTAATTCTCTTCGAAGAGCATTGGTCTCTGAGCGGGCCTCATGGACTTCAGCCCTTAATTCCCCCAATAGTTGGGTCAAGGTATCCACCTCAGGAGTTTCCATGGTGTTCAGGCAGAGTGTTTTCAGTACGGCTTCGCGTTCTGTAACGCTTACCTGAACTCTGCGTGAACACCACAAGGACTCTTCTTAGAGAGCGACGTTGCTTCTAATTAGAGGCCTCCCTACTGTAATGGAATTCCTGTTAAAACACAGAAGGCTCCTCTTAGAACAAGGATTCAAATTTTTTCAGGGAAAAAACAATGGGCACTGACTCAATGTGAAAATATATGATTAACGTTCTTCCTATTTACCTTCTGTTTTTTAACAGTGAGCGCTCCATCCTGCATCTGCGCAGGGGCGCTTGTTCTGAAGAATGGTCAATGAAGAAACTAAGGTTTGTGTGTAGTAGTAATGGTAAATAATGGAACGGGCACAAGGAATACTGAAACTACTGTGGAGAGGAGTGGAGGGTAAAAGTTGAGTAGTATGATAAAATGGTAATCTACCCTGAGGACACGAAAATAAGGAACCCCAACAATAATGAAGCACCACCTAGTACTACACAGGTCACAAACAATACCCTGAAGAAAATGCCCAATTTTAGGTAAATGCCACTTGACAATGTAAAAAAGGTTAGAAAGCTGAACCTTATTTCTCTCTACCCAATGTTCCTGAATGAATTCTAATATGGAGGATAATACGGAGGAATGCTACAACAACTTCTGAGAGAAGTTTCAGGAATCAGGTTGCGAGCGCTTAATGCATGTAACAGAGTTCAACAAACGGAGCTAAAAGACTACTCTGCAATGTTTGTGCACTCGTACTAACATCACACCATACTGTTACATAACCACCTCAGAGCGTAAGACAGTTTTGCTGGGCTGCCAAATGTACGAATATACTTGCTGTGAAATAAGTGCCGTGACTGAAATTAGCTCCATATGCTGCTACGCACTTCACAGACCACCTGGAGCGATGCCGTGGCAACGATGACAGGAAACAGCTGACTGACAGAAACTCCTGACCAAAACACTGGGAACTGAAAACTAACTAGGACCTCTGAATTAAACTAACAAGAAAGGGAAAATACAAAGACTTGGATACTGTGGAACTGTGGAAAGAATATAGCTGCTAATCTCCTGACAGAGCGGACCGCGATAAGCGTTAACTGCCGAGGCAGAAAAGACGTGAAGCGCGGAGCACTCGAGGGGCGGGGCTTAAGTAGGGAAAGAGTGGAGATGACTAGACCTACACTGTAACCTCTGGGAATTAGGAGGCGGCCATGTTAGGAAGTCAGGAAGTGACTCCTCGCTTGCTTAATCATTATTGAGTCTGCCCTTAATCCAGGAATTATATGCCGTGGACCAGGTTTTCTTGGAATGGCAATTGGGAGTTGTGGCTGTGATCAATGCACACTTTGAGAAAAGTTCATCCAACGGGTGCGCCGGCGCTCTTGGTCGCCTAGACTGTGCCTGCTTCTCATGCCACCTCACACTGCTGCTCCAGGGGCCTACCAGACCTGTTCCCCGGACTGCACAAGTAGCGCCCACCTACATCTGCAAGCCATATCACCCACCCTCAGGATGTCCAACAGGTCTCGCGGAGCACCCAATGCTGGGGCCATGGATAATGTTACCAAACCGACACCGAGGGCGGAGCAGGGTGCCACCTCCTCGAACAACGATGACATGGAAGCGCCATCGGACCTCCCCCAGCCCGACCTCACGGCAATGATGGAGTCCATGGCAAAGAACTTTGCCTCCTTGCATGAGAAGCTAGATGATATAAACGCGAGCGTGGCCTCACTTAGGTCGAACTTATATCAACATGGCACCAGGATTACTGAGGCTGAAACCAGAATCAGGGCAAACGAGGATGGCATACTCGCCCTCCAAAATACTGTGACAGAGCTGGTGCACGACATGAAGAGTGTCAAGGCCAAGTGTGACGATCTAGAATCGAGATCAAGCAGAAATAACATCCGCATTGTGGGGGTTCCTGAGTCCGCACTTAAGGGTCGTATGGAACTGGCGGTGGAGACCCCCCTCAAAGATCTCCTCAGCGACCTGCTTAGCTATAGGGACAGAGACCATATACTGCGCCTTGCACGTGAGAAGGGCGAATTGAGGATGGACTCGCAAACTGTTCGAATTTTCCCTGACTTTTCCGTGGGGGTCCAGGTGGAGCGCAGACAGTTCAACAGGGTGAAGAAAATGCTTCGGGAAAGGGAAATAGAATATGCAATATTATTCCTGGCACGCCTGAAATTCACCCACCATAATAAGCTATACTTATTCACGGTTCCGGATGAAGCAGTGAAATTTATTGAATCACAGATCCCACTAAGAGCACCAGCAGACGACCCGATGGACAATGACTGAGGTGTCCTACACTTCCAATATACTAACAGCAACCATATTTCTCCTCGTCTGCTACCATCCGACATTATGCCTTCCTTGGAACATAGCACATTGAAATGCTGACGCCACCCCTGAGGCGCTTCTCATGCCACACTACTTGCTAAATTGGGTACACGGCAGTGGCGACCCCCGCTGCAATTGCAATACCAGTATTTCTGGTTTGTTCTCAGTTCCGCCCCTGTTGGGCAAATGGGCTGGAGTTGCCAGGTTGGACATGGCACTCTTGCACCTCTGTTTTGGGTGGGGAATACTACACTGCTGTTAGGGGTGGGCAGTGAGGGAGGGGGGTGGTAAAGTTGAGGGTTGTTTAATTGAAAACAGCATGAGAGTGGGGGCTATGGTTACAAGGTGGTGTGGCTTCACTGAGGCTGTGCGTATGGTATTGAATGGCAACAAATATAGCTGCAGGGATGTTCCTTAATACGGCACTATGTCCCTTAATCTTATGACATGGAATGTCCATGGGCTGAGTAATTTTACTAAAACCCGCAGGATAACTACTTATGCTCAGCGGCAGGAATTAAAATACTCCTCCTTCAAGAAACTCACGACATGGGGCGCCTAGCAACATGTCTAACTCCGGCCTGGGGCTCAAATAGGTTCTACACAAAATATTCAACCCAGTCTAGAGGTGTGCTCACGTTGGTCCACAAATCAGTCAAATTTTCACTGAGCACCAGTCATTTAGACCCAGAGGGTAGATATGTAATTCTCCATTGCTTTCTTGAAAATATGGAATGCTTCTTTGTGAACACATATGCCCCGAACTTCGACTCCCCAGATTTCTTCGATGAAGTCACCACCATACTCTTGAGATACATTGGAGTCCCAATCCTTTGCGGGGGGTGGGCATGAACCTAATTCTGAACAACGAGCTGGACAGATACGGCACTTCTCGCAGAGCCATATCACGCCCGGCCAACCGTCTCCGTACACACGCTGCCACACTGGACCTCAGCGATGTGTGGAGGGTCCTTCATCCACTCCTCAGAGAGTATTCCTTCTACACATCAGTGCACGATAGCCTATCGAGAATTGACCTCTTTCTTATATCAAGCGAGATGGTGGTTAGGACCACAGACACACAGCTACTACCATGCACACTTTCGGATCATTCCCCATTAACGCTGCGGATCGAGCCTGGCCTCCACGCTCCGCCTGGCGCTTCATGTCGGAGGCACTGAGGGAGATTGTTTTCAAAGCTGATATTCCGGCCGACATTAACACCTTCTTTGAATGCAATATCAGACATGATACACCTGATGGGGTTCGGTGGGAGGCGTTCAAGGTCTTCATTAGAGGGATGTGTATCTCCAGGGAGGCCGGGGTCCTCAAAGACATAAAAAATAGTCTGCAGCGCTCTGAAACAAAGCTTAAAGAACTTGAGAGGGACTACATCTCTTCCCCCTCCCTGCCCATCCTGGCACATATAAGGTCGGAACTGGAGTCCTTTGAGGCCCACGCCCAAAGGGAGGTACAATACTATGCCCGCCACTTGGCGGCGCGAAAATACGGTGAGGTGAGAGACCAGGGAGAACCTGGCCAGACTGGTCCACGCGGAAGGGGGAAGAACCCGCATAGACTGTATCGGGTCGCTGGGGGCACCCAGCACTGGTCCGACCAACGCATCCTCGAGACATTCACCAAATGATACACAACTCTGTACGCCCCCAGCAGGAGCACAGCGCACAGGATATAGACCTCCTTCTGGATTAAAACCCCATGACCCTCCTTTCCTGTGCCACCAGGCATCAGCTGGATGCCCCGAGCACCCTTGATGAAATCACAGCTGCCAATTCGGGCCTCCCGAGGGGTAAGGCTCCCAACGCCCAGATGGGCACACCTCGGAGTTTTATCTGGAACACGTTGCTATCCTAGCACCCAGGCTCCTCGAAGTCTGGAATGAGTCGCTCAGTCTGGCCACCTTGCCCCAGTCCATAGCGAATCCCTCATAACCGACCTCCCCAAGCCGGGAAAACCACTGGACGAATGTGGGTCCTATAGACCCCCTATCTCTTTAACACAGACACAAAAATCTTCGCCAAAATCATTGCAAATAGATTCCTTCCCATAATGACCCACTTGGTCCACCCAGACCAGAGTGGCTTTATCCCTGGCCGGTCAACGGCCCTCAACATCTGCCGGCTGTTCAATTTCATGTCCAGAATTGATCCCGATGCCAAGACAGTAGCGGTCACCCTCGATGCTCAGAACGCATTCGACATGGTGTCTTGGCAATACATGTGGTCTGTGCTGCATAAAATTGGTATCGGCCCTTGCATGATTTCATACATCAAACTACTGTACACAAACCTGTTGGCTAGGGTCCTGGTCAATTCCCAGGCCTCACCACTCTTCACACTCCACAGGGGCACTCGCCAGGGCTGCCCTTTCTCCCCAATACTATTCGCGCTTGCTATTGAGCCCATGGCCGATAACGTTAGAAACAAGCACGCCCGAAAGGGTATATGTCTGCGAGATACTCCGGAGATAATCTCGCTAAATGCTGATGACGTACTCCTTTATATGAGGGACCTATCCACCCACCTTGACTCGATTATTCGTGACATTACCAGAATAGGCACATTCTCGGGCTTTGCTATAAACTACACTAAGTCTGAAATATTCCCGCTCACCACGGCAACCCTCCAACCAACATGCGAATTCCCCCTCCGCAGGTCACCAGGTGGAATCAGATATCTCAGGGTCCAAATATCCCTTTCTAGACCTTTGCTACTTGCCGACAACTACACAGCCATGGCGCAGCATATGGAAGACCGGATGCTGCGATGGCGCAACCTCCCCCATTCCCTTTCGTGCAGGCTGGCTGGGGAAGCAATACTTCAAGAACCTACATACCTGATGCGCCCAATTCCTGTGGCACTCCGGAGCGGTTCGTAAAAAGTGGCAACACATGGCTCTCCCGCATGAGAAAGGGGGCTTTGCGGCCCCTGACCTCGCTCAATACTGGCATAGCTGCACAAGCACAACATGCTACACACACTGGTATGCACTCTCAGACCCCCCCACATGTGAAACTTGAGAAACTAGCAAGCGAAGAGGTCAACACTCTGTCACTTATCCTTCACCACACATACCAAGCCGACGCCCCAGCAGACCCCATGGCTGCCACAACCAAGGCGTGCAGACGGTTATTGCAATCCCATTCTGACTCCCGCCCGTAGTACAAGTGGCTGACCATATGGCAGTTGCCGGGTCTCAGCCCCACTCACAACAAACTCTTTATGCAACACTGGCTTGGCCATGGCTACCGTGCGCTGTCTGACCTATATCCCTAAGGGAAATTTATCACCCCGCAGACATGGCGTCCTGGACACTGTGGCTCCGCACTGGAACTATTACAATATTTTAGACTGAGGGTGGCGATCCGCGCCATTTGGCCCTCCTTCCCCGATGAACTCCTAGACTCTTCTGAAATTCACTTTATAACGAACTCAGCTAGGGTTAAAGGCATAACATCCTCCCTATACAAAATGCTACTTGAAAAGTCGGGTGAGACACCTCAGTCAACACGGGAGGCATGGAATAACAAACTGAGCCTTACTATCATCAATGCTATGTGGGGTAGGATGTGCATGCATACATGTAAGTTCTCCCTAAACGCCAGATTTCGGTGCATGCAATATAAGCTCCTGAACCGCCTATACTACACTCCGTATAGGGTGGGGAGATTTGCACATAGCCAGGCCCACACTTGCCCGAGATGTAAATCCATGGAAGCAGACCACATTTACATGTTTTGGTCTTGTGATGCGCTGGGCCCATACTGGAGGGCCATCACAGAGGCCCTCGCTGAGATAACTGGGATCCACATTGCTCCTGACCCACTGGCCGCTCTGTTTGGACTATGGGATGGGCCTGAGTTGAGAAAGGCGTCCAAGTTCTTGAACATCGGGTCTATGGTCGCCAAAAAATGCATAGTACAGTGTTGGAAGCGCCGCTCCCCCCCTCTTTCAAATTGTGGCTGAAGGCCCTCACCTGGACCCAAATGTGTGAAGAAGACTATATCAACACTCTCCCCATGTCCTCTCACCCAAAAAATATATGGTCTGACTTTTGCAGCTATCTGAACAGTAAAGATGATATTGAACTGCTCTCCTCCCACCTGTCGGGCTCATAGCCCCTGCTACTCCCTGAAATGCTTTGAACTGCGCGAGATTCCGCCTGACCTTTTCTGTTAACTCCTGTATGTAATGCCATTAAGTTATCTGTAAAATTATGTGCTATGTGCACCGTTTTGTTTACCTGTTCTTGCCTCATGCCAATAAAGAAAAGTAAAAAAAAAAGAAACTCAGGCGCCAAAGGGGGGCTTCTGCACTGAAGCCCGCCAAAGGCAACCAAACAAAGGGAGAAAACCTGGTTTTGTGTGCAGACACAAACACTAGAAGGCCCTTTCCAAAAAGAAATCGTGAAAAAAGTCAATCGGAACCTGTTTTTACAGAGGGGGCTCAGACGACATCTTGAACAACATGGCTCTGGTGGATTTCAGCTACCGGAGCGTTTAAACGGGTTGCGGTCCGGGAAATCATGGTAGTACCACTGCCACCAGCCATTCTGCGAGGAAAGGGTAGCTTTTTAGAGCTACATGAGTTTTCTAGGCATAGGGAACACTAGGTATTCCCTCCAGCACTCTGCTGTAAGGCAATGTGTGCTGGGTCTAGCAATTTAAAAAGACTAGCAAAGTCAATTTAACTTTACATTCGCTGGGAGTCAGTAGTAAGTCCCAGAGAAGGTGTCTAAACCTTGGGAAATCTAAAAGACATCCCTGTGCCACTGCACTGAGGGTGCTGTGTGACACACAAGAAAAAGATGATGCCTATGGAGTTGTCTAAAACTCCATATCCAAAGAACAGAAAAGTAAAACACAAACCAACATATATACAAAGTTGCTTGGGGTCTCAAAAGGTAAGGAAAATTTGCACATTTATGAGAATTCTCCCTAACAGTCATCCACCCCAGACTAAGGGACAGGAGGATGTAATCCACTCCTGGATAAATCTCCTTAATCCATTCGCTCAAACATCCTGGAGAGACCATCGGCATTTTGGTGGTAACAACCTGACCTGTATTAAATGGTGAAATCAAACCCTTGCAGGCTGATTGGCCATCTTAGTAGTTTAGGGGTTTCCCCTTTCATTTGCATCAACCATCTCAAGGGTTGGTGGTCAGTCTGAATCACAAAAGTAGATCCGTACAAGTATGGTCTAAACCTCTTCAGTGACCACACAATAGCAAAACATTCTCTGTCAATGGTTGCCCACCTCGTTTCAGGTTCCTTCAGCTTCCTGCTTATGAAGCAAATGGGGTGCTCCCTAACTTTCTCATCCAGCTGACCCAGAACTGCACCTATACCTGTATTGGAAGCATCTGTTTGCACAATGAAGGTTTGGTTGTATTCAGGAGCTCTTAAGACTGGAGCTTGACAAAGGGCTTTCTTAAGTCCTTCAAATGCTTGAGTGCACTCCTTATTCCACCTGACCTTTTTGGCAAATTTGGGTGAGGAGATTACATTCAAGGGAGAAGCTATGGTACCATAGTTCTCTATGAAGTTCCTATAGTAACCTCTGAGGGCTAGGAAGGCTCTCACTTGGGTTTGAGTAGTAGGAATGGCCCAGTTTTGTACAGCTTGTACCTTGCTAGGCAATGGCCTGATTTCACCTCCTCCTACCTCATTTCCAAGGTAGACCACTTTACTCTGACCAATTTGACACTTACTTAGCTTTATGGTCAGATGGGCCTGCTCAAGAGCCTGCAAAACATATCCTAAGTGGTCAACATGTTCTTTCCAAGTAGGGCTGAACACAGCAATGTCATCCAAGTATACTATGCAGAAGTCCTACATCCCATTCAGAACTTGATTAACCATCCTTTGGAATGTTGCAGGTGCATTATTTAGTCCAAAAGGTATTACCTTAAACTGGTAGAGGCCTACTCGGGTAGAGAATGCAGTTTTCTCCTTGGCGTGGTCTGTCAGTGCTATCTGCCAATAGCCTGAAGTGAGATCAAATGTACTGAGGTACTTGGCTGAACCACGTTTGTCCACCAGTTCATCTGTGCTTGGTAATGGATGGACATTAGTCTTTGTGACTGCATTAAGAGCTCTATAGTCCACACAGAATCTCAACTCTTTGGATCCTGCCTTTGGCACTAGTACAACTGGACTAGACCATGGACTGGTAGATGGCTCTATTACCCCGAGATCAAGCATCTTGTTGACCGTTTCCTTTATGTAGGTTCTTACATTGTCTGACATCCTGTATCCCTTGCTTTTAACAGGTAAACAGTTACCAGTGAGAATTTCATGCTGGCCCCAAGTGTAACAGAAACTTACACTCCTCCTGTTTTTCCATTGTCAGATTAGAAGAGAAATTGACTCCTTCTATGTTCTCATCTAAAGGCTGTCCTCTGAGTAGGTCAGGTAGAGGCTCACTCTCCTCCTCCTCTTGAGCTGAAGCTAGAAGCAAAGCTCCTACTTCTGGTCCTGAGACATAAGCTTTCAGACTGTTGGTTTGAAAGACTCTGGGAGCCTCCTTAGGATTGTCTAAGTCCACCAGATAGTTGACCTCTCCAAGTTTTCCCACAACCTTGAAGGGTCCTATCCACTTGTCCTGTAAGGCCCTCTGCCTGGTAGGTACCATAACTAAAACTTGCTGGTCTTGAGTAAACTCAACCATGTTGGCCTTCTGGTCATGCCAATGCTTCACCAGAGCTTCCTCTGGAGACCTATCACATAGTCAGTGACTCTCACTGGCTTGGGGGAAGGATCACTCTCCAACCCCTCCTTAATTAGGGCCAAGGGACCTCTAACTGGATGGCCATAGAGGAGCTCAACGGGACTAAATCCAACTCCCTCCTGAGGGACTTCTCTATAAGCAAATAGAAGGCATGGCAGTAAAAGGTCACACTTTCTTCTAAGCGGTTTCTCTAAAGCACCCATCATGCTCTTCATTGTACGGTTAAACCTCTCTACCAATCCATTTGTCTGTGGATGGTAGGCAGTTGAGAACTTGTAAGTCACTCCACAGTTCTTCCACATGGCCTGCATGCAGTGGGACATAAAATTGGATCCCCTGTCAGAGATGACTTTCTTAGGAAAACCTACCCTGGTAAAAATACCAAGCAGGACTTTAGTAATAGACTGAGCTGTATCAGTCCTCATAGTTATGGCTTCAGGAAACCTAGTAGCATGGTCTACTATAACCAGGAAAAACCTGTTGCCTGAAGAGGTTTGAGGGTCTAAGGGACGAACAATGTCAATTCCTACCCTCTCAAAAGGGACTCCCACCACTGGGAGGGGGACTAAGGATGCTACATTCTTGGCTCCACTCTTGCCACCAGATGTATGACAAGTATGATAGCTCCTACAGCATTTATCTACATCAGACCCCAACTTAGGCCAGTAGAAATATAGAGAAAGCCTATCCTTAGTCTTCTTTGAAATCAAGTGACCAGCCAAAGGAATCTCATGGGCTAACTGTAGGAACTGGTGTCTGCTCTCCAGAGGCACTGCAAGTCTTCTTTAGTCTCCTTGAATAGACTCAGTTGGTTCACTGTAGAAGAGGCCATCTTCCCAGTAATACCTATGCTTCACTGGCTCTTGCCCTACCAACTGGGAAGCTGCCTGTTGGCAAAGACCTTCAAGAGTAGCACACTCCCTTTGACATCTGCTGAAGTCTGCCCTACAGGGTCCACCTTCTGCCAGTAAAGACTGCAGCTCAGGATAGTCTGCAGGATCCAGCTCTCCAATAGGGACAAGGTCTTCTTCCAGCTGTGATTCCTCTGCAGCTGATTCAACCACTCCTGGTGGTTCCTCACACTCAGCCTCAGCAGGTGGAGGAGTCACAGGTGTGACTTTGGACAGTTCTTTCGGGGATGTCCTTGTGGGTAGCACAGGAGTGCTGGCTGGCTTCTTTCTTGAGGTTTTAGGTTTCCCCTTTTCCTCTTTTTTCTTGGAAATAGCAGTCAGTAAGTCCTGTGGACTGGGGGCTGTAGTTTCCTCTATAATTTCCCCTAGAGAGCCTCTTAAGGTCCTCTCTCTGGCCTTCCTTGTCTGCTCCTGTTTCCTTTTGATGGGAGGCCTGGGGGTGCTTCATACAACTCCAAGAGTTTTTAAGTCATTCTCCAACAGGACTCTCCCAGGTACTCCACTTTGCATACTAACAGGTATCTTGACAGTCCTGTCATTGCACTGGATGAGAGCTGGTAACTGTGGAAACATTTGGACAGGGCCTCCAGAAAGCTTTGTGAGGTATTTGGGTGCCTTAGCAACATCCCCTACCTTGAAAAAAAGATTCATCCACTACAATAATGCTGGCCCCAGTGTCTCTGATGGCAGGGGTCCCCTGACCATTCACAAGTACACTGTCTTTGTAACACTCTTTAGTAATGGCTGGGATGGAATTGTAGACATCTATGTTCTGTTGTTCCCACAGACCCAGGGACACTAATGAAACACTGGCTGAGACTTTCATGGGTTCCTCAGCCAGTAGGTGAACGTTTCCACTTGCCATTTGTACTTCTTCCTCTGGGGAGAAGGCTAAGGAGACAGTGTGGATCCCTGAAGTTTTGCCCTTACATCTGGAATCCCCTTTCACATGGTCAGTTGACCAACAAGAAAAACATTTTCCAAAGGTTTTGATGAATGGGGGTTTGGTCTGACATCCCTCTGATTTAGCACCAGAGGTTGCACTAGCCTGATTTGGTTTCCCATGTGGCTTACCCTTGTTATGTTTGTGGCCCTCTTTTGGATTGGAGGTATTGGAATTTTCTTTGTTATCTTTCTTGTGCTGCTTTCCCTCATCCTTCTTTTGAGTAGCCCCAGAATCCTTGTGAGTAGCCCTGCTGGCAACCTATAAGTCAGCAGACTTTGCTAACTTCTTTGGATCAATTTCTTTAGAGTCAGCCAAGTGCTGTCTCAGCTCAGGAGAGCAGGCATCATAGATAGATTCCAACATAAACAGTTTTTTCATGCCACTCTGTAACCCTTAACCCAACCATCTAAGTTTTTCAAACATTCACACAACCAGGTAGTCCAAGGGGTACCATCCCGCTTTTTGAGGGTTCTAAACCTCTTAAGATACTGGGAAGGAGTTTTCCCAAACCTAGCTATAAAAGCAAGTTTCACATTTTCATACTCCATCCTGTCTATTTCCCCCACCTCCATTACAGCATCAGTTGCAACCTGGGGTAGCCTAGAGAAAAGCCAAGGAATCAGCAGGTTCCCTGTAATTTCCTGAATCCCATAGTTATACTCAAAAGCAGCCAACCAATCCAAAATATCAAGCTTAACCTCATACATACTTACTGCATCTTTGGGCATGCAAGGCCCCTTAGGACTGGAAGACCTAGAAGACTCTGGGAGAGAACCATTCTTAAGAAACAATTTCTTCATTTCAAGAGGATGTTGTAATTCCATTTCCCTTAGTTTAAGTTCTTGATGTTTACTTTCAGTTTGTGCTTGGAGCCTTTTGAATTCTAACTCAAGTCTCATCCTCTCAAGAGAAACAAACTCTGGACTCAGTACTGGACCTGTTAGGGTCCCTGTGGCTAAAGGTTGAGGCCTAAGAGCAGGTAGAGGTACAGTTGGGGCCTACATCTTGAGACTCCTCTGCCTCTTCTAACTCATCAATAACGTTGGAGTTGGACTCTGAAACTTTATCATCCTCATCATCATTTTCCACATTTACATCAGAAGTAGGTACAGCAGACCTATTTCCTAGACTTTGACATTCCAACAATTTTTCTATCAATTCATTCATTTTGCCTTTAATAGTGGGGTTCCTAGCTTTACACATTTCTTTTAGTTGATCAACTGTTAAAATGACCAGGGTCTCCTGTCTGTAGCTATCCATATCAGGCATGATAAAACAATTGCTTTTCTAGTGGTGCGTAGCCCTGTGAAGGTTATTTGAACAAAAGTAAGAGCAGCACTCTCAATGTAACAACTATACTTTATCCTCACTACTTACCACCAGTGTTAGGCAGAATTACATGCAGTACCCTTTGGGAACACTACACACAATTAAGACTACAGGTGGAAGCACAAACTCACCTTTGCTATACGTCTGTACTACACAGTTTTGTGGTCGCAGGGCTGAGCAGTCAGGCTTATCTCAAGAGGGATGTGAGCAGTACAAGGTGTTACACAAAGGACTTGCAATCACAGTGGTTCAAACAAACATGTATTTAAGGTTTCTTTGTAAAATAATCTTAATTTATTTACACATTTAGTTAGAAAACATTCCACTAGTAATAAGCAACTCAATATCACACTAGAACACACTACAATAACAAACCAATACGTTTCAGAACAAGTTAGGCTCCCCTGAAGTGGGAGCAAAATGGCACTTCAGTAACTTTCAAAAGGGGTAAAAAGACAAAAGTTATAAGAATCAAAACACAATTACTTTCACAGACAGGGCAAATAGTTTCAGGTCACTACAAGAGGTAATTCAATTCACTAGGCCTTGGCCAAAGTCAGTGGTTCAGTGTCTTGGATAGGATAGCAGAGTTCTGGTAATACATAGTTAAGCCTTTGCCAATGTTCATAGAAGTAGTTTGCACAAGAAAGAGTTATAGGTCGGTTTAGGAACGAACAAGACTCCAAAGTTGGGAAAGTTTCACAAACCTTCACCACGACAAAGAGGATTTCTCTACTGAATTTGCACAGTACCTTTTGAACGAAGAAAAGATGTAGCTGAGGCAGTTGTTCCTGGCAGTTCATGCAGATCTCGCTGTTCCTGAGCCTCAGTCGTGGGGGCAAGAGTGAGGACGTCGGGAGGTTCCTGCACTGCACGGAGATGAAGCCACAAGCTTGGCAAAACGTCAGTTTAAGGTGTAAGTGCCTTAAAGTCCACACACTGGTATGCTTCTCACTGGCTATCCAGTTTTCAACAGCACTCTGAAGAAAATTTCCAGGTGGCTTGCGAGTTGGTTGTTCCCACCAGCTCAAGGGAAGAAGTCATCCTTGAAGGGGCTTCTCTGTCGAGGGAATTTCAGGCAATTCGGACCAGCAGCAGGGTTTCACCGGTCAAACCAATGGTCCAGGAGTTGCAGCAGTCGTCTTCCTTCAGCTCATCTTCGGTTCTTTAGTTCCAGTGGTTGACTCTGCCTTCTAAGTCCCAGAGACCTGCTTTTAAACAGTTTTCTCCCATTCATTCCAGCTTAGCTGTTGCTCACCCAGCAGGGTGGCTGTCCTTGCTGGACAGTCAGCCAGCCAATCATGTCAGAGTGCATTCAGGTCTCCTAGGAGAATAGGAGACCCAATAAAGGGAGTTGCGGGCAACTCCCTCACATCCTGTCCACCCCAGACACTCAGGCACTTCTGCACCGAAGCCCACCAGAGGCAAATGAAGGCAAATGAACAAAGGGACCAACACTGGTTTGGCGCGCAGAGACAAACAATCGAAGGACCTTTCCAAAAAGAAAAGGTGAAAAAAGTGAATCGGAACCTGTTTTTACAGAGGGGGCTCAGACGCCATCTTGAAAAACATGGCTCTGGTGGATTTCAGCTACCGGAGCGTTTAAACAGGCCGAGGTTGGGGAAACATTTCCTCCAGCACTCTGCTGTAAGGCAGTGTGTGCTCGGTCTAGCAATTTAAAAAGACTAGCAAAATCAATTTAACTTTACATTCACTGGTAGACAGTAGTCAGTCCCAGAGGAGATATCTAAACCCTGGGTAAAAGATGATGGCTATGGAGTTGTCTAAAACTCCATATCTAAAGAACACAAAAATAAAACTGTGGACTATTTCTACCCATGCCAATGCACCCTACTACACCCCTTTGCCAATGGGGAAAGAGAAACTGCCAAAAATGGAGGCACTAACTGACGTGCGCGCCAAATCTGCAAAACTGCGCATGGTTCATAAACCACAAAAGAGCTGCACAACCTGCCACACACAGGCAAAGTTGGTATACAAACAGGAATCACTGCTGTCACCTGTCACATGAAGCAAGGCCACAAAAGTGGGATAAATCTAAAAATGCCTTTAAATACAGATTTATCAATGGCAAGCTTCAAAGTGCTTTTTTGGCACTAAATTCAGTCATTTTCCCAGTGACTTATTGAAAGGAAAAGTAGGCTGAAATCATAGATTCTCCAGGAAATTAGAGGAATCCAGGCCTCACTGCCTGACATCTGCTTAAGGAAATTAGCTGTCAAACCCAAAATGTGCGATATTTAAAGCATGTTTGTGAAGACCTTAATTCTTTTAAATGTCCAAATCCCTTATAAACTGTGCTTATTTTTATATGTGTTAAAGAAAAGACTTTATTGTGAATCTTACAGTAACCCAGTGGAAGTAACTGCTTAATTCTGATTGGGCAGTGCCTTGCCTGAGAAAGTTGATATCTCAGCTTGACAGTCCCTTGAAAAAAGGAAGCCTAATGGTTCCTGCATAATGACAACAAGGAGCACAATGAGACCGCATTAGACATTTGTCTGGGGCTGAGCCAAGAACAATGGCAAGCTGCCCAACTGATCTCTACAAGGGAGCTTCCCAATCCAGGAAGGGGACACACATCCCTGATCAAAGGACTGTGACAGCTGTTGCCTGTGAAGGGGAGGTACAAAGAAAAAAAACTGCTGGGACATTTTAAAATCCATATTTGTGATTAAAGTTGAAACTCTTTAACTGAGCAACCTAAGGTGAGATAAATCTGAAAATTGGTAGACATTAATCTAATTTCAGGCTTTTGATTTGAAGACATTGATGAAACCTGTACCATTTAAGGAACCAAAGTTATGAAAAAATTCTTAGTGTAGCAGAGCGATGAATGTTACAAACCTAAGATTGTATGTACATGACCCACTGATAAGCGCCTAGAGATGTACCGAATTAGAAATGAGTAATCCAAACTGTTATGGTTAAAATTGATAAAAATCCATAGAATGACAAAGACAGCTCTCACAAAGATGGGGATTGAATGTGAATATAGACAATCAAATATGAACTGTATGTGTCCAATTTTATTAGGGCACATAATGTTAAAAATGTACATTTGGGGAAAAGTTATATTTTGGGCAAAATCAGTGTGGGAGTTCCTAAATCCCATCATAACGATGACAGCTCTGTTCTGACTGCCAACCAAAACAAAGCATGTACCTGCAGCCACTCACAGCCGTGGGGGTGTGTTTTGAAATTCTGCCCACACCATAAAACTTGGTGATGTCATTTGATAGTATAAACATAGGAACTTCACTCCACATAGACACACTGCTTCCAGAACACATCCAGATTTCCGCGCAGGACCTTGTTTCAGAACTCTTTATCTTGTAGCTGACTCCAGACTTCTTTGAAGATCCAGATTTCTTTGCAGAATCCAGACTTTAGCATTGCTGAACTCTTGCTAGCTAGACCCAATTTCAAACATCCAAAACTTAAAAGAATAATTCTGATTCAGCTTGGCTTGCTACCATTAAGGCTTGCCAGCTCAAACTTGCATCCGGTAACCTGCCGTGTCCAGTGACCCGAAGGGCCCATCCAAAATCCAGTCTGAGGTGCAGTCCCAAGTGACCAGAACCACGCGGCTGATCCAATCCCTCTAGAGGTGCCCTCCTGCCGGTAGACCTGACCTGATCCAATAACCAGAACCGTGACGGTCCAATTTAATTACAAAGGACTGTAAATATTAATAGGAAGAACAGTGACCCATAGTATATTTGCATTGTCTTATCTATCTCAACCCATCCCATCTTTAAATTCAGAACCCTGGTATTGTTAGAATCATTCTTGCACTGATTTATCTCTCATCTGTGTTATTAAACCATAACCCATTAGTGATTTGGATTAATGAAAGTAATTCCCATACAGAACGGAAACCAGAGTGTCACACATGAAGAGTTATGAGCGAGCGTGAGTAACTGTGGAGATTCATGTGTGGCATTCTCTTTTTCACAGTCATTAATATAGTGTAATAAAACCGATCTGTCATTTTTAAAAACATATTTCTGTTCCATTTTCGCGCATATTTTTCAAAAACGTCTCTCACTAAAACCTCTATAACTTCTTCAACTTTAGAGATAGAAACGTAATTTCTCAGCTCTCATTGATACCTAAGACCCTTAGCTACCTCCACAACTAAAAACAGCCTCGGAACAGTGTATGTGACCTGTTTTTATCACAAATCGCATAGTAAAAGTTTGCAGTGAATTGACATTTTAGCAAAAGTTCCCCACGTGTCTTTTCCCAACCAAAGGTTTCTTCAAAGCCATCCTGATCTAAAGTGTGTACTGTTGTTTATATTATAGCTCATGTGTGTTAGGACCGGTTTAGTGTTGCTTTCCTCCGAATTTCTATCCATTTAAGCATTTTTGCAATCTTTTGCATTAATTTACAAAGCAATTTTCATCTGTTAGTTTAAAAGTGTCATTTTCCAAAAATGGTTTTCTCTCTTGTTTGGGGAGGGAAGATTGCATTTAAACTCTAGACATTGGGCTTCATTCCGAGTAGGGCGGTAAGGGATACCGGGCACCGGTAAGGAGACCAGTGACGGTAATCCCTTACCGCCCTACTACGAGTTCTCTTAGCGGGCCCCTATAACGCTCACCTGATTCCCGTAGAGGCGCCGGTCTTGACTGGGCGTATACCGTATCTGCAAAGGTGATGTGTAACACACAGCTGGCTCCTTGGGCTGGACCTCTGTGCACTGTATGTCTGACTTGAAGGGTAAGATGTCTGCAGATAGAAAATATGGGATTAAGGAACTGGGTTATTGAATGTCTCTCTCTTCTTCCCTTTCTCTTCTCCTGTAGAACCCCAAAGGTTAACGCTCTCACCTTAGGTAAGTGAACGCCGTGCTCTCCATCTGCCTCGGGGCAGGGTGCTGTAACCAGTTTCTTCACTTGATAAGGGGAGCAGGCCTCTTGACTTCAGAGGACTGCTGTCCGTCGTTTACTGCACGAACGGTAAGTTTCGAGTAGTTCTAATGTCTTTAAAGTCTTTAGTAATGATGTTTCTTGTTTTGCAGGGTTCCGGCGATGGCGGATGATGGGCTGAAGTGAGTTGAAGATGGAGCCCGTGTGATGAATAGAAGCGCCTGGAAGCACGTAAGTAAGCGCTTGTTGCCTGCTTCACGATGCGCTCTAACTGCCTTTTTATTTTGCAGGTACAAGTTCGGAGCGGCTGCAGAGTGCCGGAATACCCACTGGGTTAGATGTGGAAAGGAGTAATGGCACGTGAGAATTAAAGTTCCCCAATGTCTTTAAACGCACCTTGTTTTGTCTTTCAGATGCGGGATGCAGCGCCGAAGGCCTCCGGAGCGTGCGAAGAGTTGGTAAGCTTTTGTCTTTCAGATGCCGGAATGCAGTGTGAAGACCTCCGGAGCGCACGAAGAGTAGGTAAGCCTTTGTCTTTCAGATGCCGGAATGCAGCGCGAGGCGTTGGTGACAGCCGATGGACCAGGTAAGTGAAGAGCTGTCACTGAAGACCGTAATGCTAACCTGTTCTTTCTTGTCTTTATAGGTGTTGCTGAAGACTGGATTCAGGATGGTAAGCCTTTTTCCTTAGGCCCAGGATCAGATGCAGAAGACACGATAAGCGTTCTGCTGCAGAGGATGCAGAATAACGCAAAGCAAGATTCATCCATCGGGTGTGGTTTAAATAGCCTCCTGTAGTGCTTAGGTGTCTCCTTCCACAGCCACGCCTAGGTAAGAAAAGAGTTCCTGCTTTCCAGAAGAGTTCCAGTGTTCTGAATCTAGGGAGTGGCTCCTGCTCACCCAACAGGAAAAGTAGTTCCAAACAGAAGAGGATCAGAGGCTCAACTGGCAGGCAAGTAAGCAGCATGGTCTGCTGCAGGTAAGTCCACCCAAGCATTATGAGCCCGGCGCTTCCAGCGCTGGGACTGGGCATACTTATGAGCCTGGTGCCACTGGCGCCAGGACTGGGTCCAAAAGGTCCCAATTGGGACTGGTTGGCACTCGGAACCTGGGTTATGGATCTGCTTCCAAGGGAGTTGGGAAAACCCTGACCTTTTGGAAGCAGAGATCATGACAGTACCCCCCCTCAAGGCCCCTCCCAAACCGGGCTTCTCCGGGGGTTTTGGCTTGTCAGGAAATGTTCGGTGAAATCTTTTGATTAGGCGAGGAGCGTGGACATATTCAGCAGGTTCCCAGGATCTCTCTTGGGGGCCGTAGCCTTTCCAGTCAATTAGGTAAAATAGTTTAGATTTGGAGATCTTGGAGTCCAGAATGCTTTTGACTTCAAACTCGAGTTCTCCATCAACTAGGATAGGTTTTGGAGATTTAGTTAGTCGGGTTTGAGGTTGCACGGGTTTTAATAGAGAGACGTGGAAGACCGGATGTATCTTCATGTGCGGGGGCAAGTCCAACTTGACCGCTACTGGGTTTACTATGGTAGTGATGGAATAGGGACCAAGGTATCTTGGGTTGAATGTGCGTGGCCCTTTTAGAGGTAGATATTTGGTGGATAACCAGACTTGATCCCCTACTTGATATTGAGGGGCTTCCTTCCGATGTTGATCTGCTCCTTTCTTGTATTGTTCTTTAGCCCTTTGAAGGTGAGAAACAGCTTCCTTAAAGGCTTGGGTGATTGTAGAATGCAGGTAGTCTACTGCTGGTGTTTCAAGATCTTGGAGGGGATCCAACTCCGAGGTTCGAGGGTGACTGCCGTACAAAAGAAAAAACGGGGTTTTCCCAGTTCCCGAATGGACAGAGTTATTGTAGGCATATTCGGCTATCCAAAGGATGTCTTTCCAAGTTTTTTCAGTTTGTTGCAGCATGCAGCGTAAATACTGTTCCAGAGTTTGATTGGTCCTCTCGGTTTGTCCGTCGGTCTGAGGGTGGTGACTGGTCGATAGTCTCACATCAATTTGAGCCGACCGACAGCAACTTCGCCAAAAATGAGAAATAAATTGACTACCTCGATCCGAAATTAGAACCGAAGGAAAACCGTGCAGTCGGACGATGTTTTCGAGAAATTCTCGGGCCAGAGTTGCTGCTGTTGGCAAGCCTTTGAGCGGAATGAAATGCGCCATCTTGGAGAATAAGTCCACGATTACTAGAATCGTATTGTTTCCGGAGCATGGAGGTAGATCGGTGATGAAGTCCATAGAAAGCGTATGCCAAGGGCGAGGTGGGATGTCAATAGGGCGTAAGAGGCCTGCTGGTCTTTCCTTTTGACTCTTGTTTTGGGCGCATACTCCACAGGACATTATAAAGTCTCTGATATCTTTTTTCCAAGACGGCCACCAGAAGTAGCGCTTGATCTTTTCTGAGGTCTTGGCCATACCGGGATGTCCTTCCATTAAAGAATCGTGATAACAAGAGATTACTTTTTTCTGTAAATCTGTGCTGGGTAGGTATAATCGTTCTTGGAAATACAATAAGTTGTCCTTTACTGCAAAGTCCTTTCCCTGCAGATGCCAATTCTGTATGTCTGCTGGAGTTACAAGTTGCCTGGCCTTATCCTTAACTTCCTCTATGGATTCTGTGGCGATTACACCCAGAATTCTTTGTTCGGGAATGATTGGTACAGGTTTAGGGTTGATCAAGTGTTCTTCCACTCCCATCCGAGAAAGGGCCTCAGCTTTACCGTTCTTTGTACCAGGTCGATAGGTAATTATGAAGTCAAACTCGGCAAAGAATAATGCCCAACGGAGTTGTCTAGAGGATTGGGCTTTTGCGGTTTTCAAATATTGCAGGTTTCGGTGATCCGTAATCACAGTAACGTTGTGTCGGGCCCCCAGCAGATAATGCCGCCAAGCCTTAAAGGCAGACTTGATAGCCAGAAGTTCCTTGTCAGTAATCGTGTAATTGATTTCAGGAGGCGAGAATTTGCGGGACCAAAATGCCAGGGGATGCAACTGATTGGTTACCGGGTCCTTTTGTGATAGAACTGCCCCCATGGCAAGGCTTGAAGCATCAGTTTCCACGATGTAGGGGAGTTCGGGGTGAGGGTGTTTTAAGATTGGTGCAGAGATAAATTTAGTCTTCAAATCCTGGAAAGCTTGTTCCGCCTCGGTAGACCATTCAAAACGTTTGTTTTTCTTTAACAAGGCAGTGATGGGCTGGACTATTCGAGAGAATTCGGGGATAAACCTGCGGTAAAAGTTAGCGAAGCCTAACATGCTTTGCACACCTTTTACGGAGGATGGTGATGGCCATTTGAGAACTGCATCGACCTTCTTTGAATCCATACGCACTCCGCCAGGTGATAATATGAATCCCAAGAATTCAACTTCAGTCACGTTGAAAACACATTTTTCCAACTTAGCGAAAAGTTTGTGTTGACGCAATCTTTTTTAGGACCATTTTCACGTGTTTCCGATGTTCAGATTCCGATGAAGAATAAACGAGGATGTCGTCAATGTAAACAACAACACACACATCTATGAGCTCTCTGAGGACATCGTTCATAAAATATTGAAAGGCGGCCGGGGCATTGCAATGTCCGAAGGGCATGACCTGATATTCAAATAGCCCATACTTGGTGCGGAAGGCCGTCTTCCATTCATCGCTCTCTTTTACTCGTACCAAGTGGTAAGCTCCTCTAAGATCCAGCTTTGTATATATGCATGCTTTTCTGACTTGGTCCAGGAGTTCAGGGATCAAAGGTAACGGATATCTATTCTTAACGGTGATCTGGTTCAGGGAGCGATAATCTATACAAGTTCTAAGGTCTCCTTCCTTTTTTGGAACGAAGAACAAAGCTGAAGAAGCAGGGGACTTGGAAGGACGAATAAACCCATTTGCCAGGTATTGATCCAGGTATTGTCGAAGGTGAAGGTTCTCAGGCTCGGTGAGGGCATAAATTCTACTACAAGGAGGAGTAGATCCAGGTATCAGGTCTATCTGGCAGTCATAAGACCTATGAGGAGGTAGAGAGTTAGCCTGATCCTTCCGGAAAACATCTTGGTATTCTAGGTATTCGGGAGGTAACTGGGGAGTCTCTGAAGAAATTGCTGCCAGTGCAACACCAGGTGGAGGGTGACAAGTAGAGACACATTCTGGAAACTGGACCGTTCTTGCTCGCCAATCGATCAGAGGATTGTGTTTCTCTAACCAAGGTATTCCTAGAATAATCTGAAACTGAGGGGCCTTGATCACATCGAACACGATCTTCTCATGGTGTCCATCTTGACTTACTAGCGTCACCTCTTGAGTGGTATGCGTTACTGGCCCGGAGGCTATCTCCGTACCATCCACCGTAGTAATGACGTCCTTTACAGCCTTGGGACAAAGAGTTAGATTCATCCTCAAAACCATTTCATGATCCACATAATTGCCGATGGCACCGCTGTCGACGTAAGCTTCAATTGCATGTAATCGATCCGGATTATCAGGGCTAATGAGGACCATAGGTATCACGAAATGCGAGGTCACGGAACTGGTTTTCACGCTCGGCAAGAGGACCTCTATTCTTGTCGGGCGAGGTCGTTTCCCTGCTCAGAGTTTGTAACTTTGGTAACTGCAGCTCCTACTGCCTTCTTGGCAGGTTTCACCGGACAGTCTCGAAGAAAGTGCCCTGAGTTTCCGCAATAGAGGCATAATTGCAACTGTTTTCTCCTTTCCCGCTCCTTTTGTGTTAGAGGACCTTTCAGACCCCCTATTTGCATGGGTTCCCCGGAGTCTACTCCTTTGGATGGAGTTGGCGGTTTGGAAAATACTCGAGCATCAAACTTGGAACGATCGGCCTTCCTGCTCTGCAGTCTGTGATCTATTTGAACGACTAAGTCTATATAGTCCGAACAATCTTGTGGGGGATTCACTACTTGGGCTAACACATCTTTGAGCTCTCCACGTAGACCTCTATAAAACAGCGTAATCCTTTTGTCCTCAGGCCATTGAGTTTCCACTATCAGTCTGTTGAAAGACGCAATATAAGCCAAAAGGTCTTGATTACCTTGTCGCAACGAAAGAAGCTCATTGTCCAAGGCCTGCCCCTGTGAATGTCTTGCAAACAGTTTTTCCATACTGAGCTGAAAAGCTTGAAAATCATGGAGGACCGGATCATCTTGATTTACTAGAGGGATCGACCAGTCTGCCGCATTGCCACTAAGGTACGAAAGCACGAAAGCTACTTTAGCTTGATCAGTTGGAAAGGCTGCTGGCCGGCATAAGAAATGCAACCGGCACTGATTGATAAATACTGCAAACCTCTTTGGGTCACCAGAAAATCGTTCGGGCGGAGCCAGAGGTACATTCCCAGGTAGGTTGATCTGCACTGGATTCATAGAGGATGTAGAAGGAAGATTTCCCCCAGATGCGGGTAACGGGGTCTGTCCGGCTTGTGACTGTAGCAATTGTCTAGCGAGATCATCTGTTCTCTCCTTGGAAATAATCAGTTCCCTTCTTAGAGCGTTCGTTTCCTGACGGGCTACATGCACTTCTGCCCTTAGTTCCCCAAGTAACTGGGCTAGCTGGTCGGTATCCGAGGTTTCCATCGCGCCTGGACGGGAGTTTTGTGGTAGGCTTTGCGTTCTGTAACGCTCACCTGATTCCCGTAGAGGCGCCGGTCTTGACTGGGCGTATACCGTATCTGCAAAGGTGATGTGTAACACACGGCTGGCTCTTTGGGCTGGACCTCTGTGCACTGTATGTCTGACTTGAAGGGTAAGATGTCTGCAGATAGAAAATATGGGATTAAGGAACTGGGTTATTGAATGTCTCTCTCTTCTTCCCTTTCTCTTCTCCTGTAGAACCCCAAAGGTTAACGCTCTCACCTTAGGTAAGTGAACGCCGTGCTCTCCATCTGCCTCGGGGCAGGGTGCTGTAACCAGTTTCTTCACTGGATAAGGGGAGCAGGCCTCTTGACTTCAGAGGACTGCTGTCTGTCGTTTACTGCACGAACGGTAAGTTTCGAGTAGTTCTAATGTCTTTAAAGTCTTTAGTAATGATGTTTCTTGTTTTGCAGGGTTCCGGCGATGGCGGATGACGGGCTGAAGTGAGTTGAAGATGGAGCCCGTGTGATGAATAGAAGCGCCTGGAAGCACGTAAGTAAGCGCTTGTTGCCTGCTTCACGATGCGCTCTAACTGCCTTTTTATTTTGCAGGTACAAGTTCGGAGCGGCTGCAGAGTGCCGGAATACCCACTGGGTTAGATGTGGAAAGGAGTAATGGCACGTGAGAATTAAAGTTCCCCAATGTCTTTAAACGCACCTTGTTTTGTCTTTCAGATGCGGGATGCAGCGCCGAAGGCCTCCGGAGCGTGCGAAGAGTTGGTAAGCTTTTGTCTTTCAGATGCCGGAATGCAGTGTGAAGACCTCCGGAGCGCACGAAGAGTAGGTAAGCCTTTGTCTTTCAGATGCCGGAATGCAGCGCGAGGCGTTGGTGACAGCCGATGGACCAGGTAAGTGAAGAGCTGTCACTGAAGACCGTAATGCTAACCTGTTCTTTCTTGTCTTTATAGGTGTTGCTGAAGACTGGATTCAGGATGGTAAGCCTTTTTCCTTAGGCCCAGGATCAGATGCAGATGACACGATGAGCGTTCTGCTGCAGAGGATGCAGAATAACGCAAAGCAAGATTCATCCATCGGGTGTGGTTTAAATAGCCTCCTGTAGTGCTTAGGTGTCTCCTTCCACAGCCACGCCTAGGTAAGAAAAGAGTTCCTGCTTTCCAGAAGAGTTCCAGTGTTCTGAATCTAGGGAGTGGCTCCTGCCCCACCCAACAGGAAAAGTAGTTCCAAACAGAAGAGGATCAGAGGCTCAACTGGCAGGCAAGTAAGCAGCATGGTCTGCTGCAGGTAAGTCCACCCAAGCATTATGAGCCCGGCGCTTCCAGCGCTGGGACTGGGCATACTTATGAGCCTGGTGCCACTGGCGCCAGGACTGGGTCCAAAAGGTCCCAATTGGGACTGGTTGGCACTCGGAACCTGGGTTATGGATCTGCTTCCAAGGGAGTTGGGAAAACCCTGACCTTTTGGAAGCAGAGATCATGACAGCCCCTCCTTTAACGCCTTGTCTGACCAGGCATTATGGACGGGACCCGTTAAGGGTCTTCCGAGCCAATAACGGTACTGCAATTTGCGGTACCGTTCTTAGCTCCTTCCCCATTCCCATTGAGCCCTATGGGGGCTCAAATGGGAATGGGGAATGGCTTTTTCAATGGGGACTTACCGGTCCCGCAAAGGTCGGACTTCACCGGTAAGTCCCCATTGAACCATACCAGTGCCGGTACCGTTATTGGAGGCAGTCATGGCGCAAATAGCGCCATGACTACCTCCAATCCCAGAATGAGGCCCATTGTCTTTTATTCCTGAATACTTGCTGATTACTCACATTTGTGTAGGATTGCTCATTTGTACTTCAGTACTTTGCAGGGGGGACTATTAACCTAAACGCTATCTGTTCACAAACCAAAACTGTTCTTTTCCCTGTGTTTTCTATTCTGCATTAATATAAGTGAATTCAATTGCTTGACTTATATTCTGAATTGTATTGTCACCGCTTGGTGATTGCTGTCCCATATTACACAGCCACAGCTTTGGCTGTGTAGTTATGGTTAAGTTGCTGTTTCCATTAGAAGAGCACTTTTTGGGCGCCTTATAACTCTGCTCCCCCTGTACTAATCCTCTTCAGACTTTGCATACAATGTATATGGGCCATTCTGAATATTATTACAAAGTTTGCTGAGGTTTGGTTAAGGGGGGGCAAAGTTATAGGGGGGGTCCCAAAATGTATTTTTTTCCCATAGACTGAATGGGGAAAAAACTTTGCTCACGCCTACAGCCCAAACCACTGGACGGATTTTCACCAAATTTGCGGCAGGAGCAGCGGCTTGGTCCCGAAAGTGTGCTTTTGCAAATTTGGTGAAAATCCATACAGTAGTTATTTAAAAAATGACCAAAAAGTAGGTCAAAATAAATTAGTGATATCTATGTTCGGTCCGCGGACACTTTTCCCTGTTCGCTCCGCGGACTGTGTCCTGATTGGTCAAACGGCTTGCCTCATGTCCGCGGACATGTGACCTGTCCGCTGATTGGGTGGTGAAGAGCGTGAAGCGCGTCAGATTTTTGGAAACGCCCTCCATCTTGTATCCACAGACGTCCGCGGACAGTGCGGTGTCAAATGGTGGGGAAATACAATTTTGGCAAGTGTGTTGGTCTGTAAGACTGTTTGGGGATGGTTGGGGGGTAAGAGATGGTTCAAATATTGTATCTATTTAGGTGGTAGGCACCGCTGTTGCGTTCGTTGTGTCCACAGACAATAGCGCTGTCCTTGATGTCCGCAATCGTTCCATATGGGGATGTTCTAAAGACACTATCCGTCCGTCCTGTCCGTATTGTTCGTAGGCAAGTTGAAACTGTTCTAAGAACACACGCTCTGTCTGGGATTTCTGCAAATAAATGGAAAATGGAGGTGTCCTGAGGACACTATAGATGTCCGTATTGTCTGCAGGCAAGTTGAAACTGCTCTAAGAACATATGCGGTGTCTGGAATGTCCGCAAAGAAATGAAAATGGAGGTATCCTAAGGGCACTATACTTGTCCATATTGTTTGCAGGCAAGTAGAAACTGTTTTAAGAACACACGCGGTGTCTGGGATGTCCATAAATAAATGAAAATGGAGGTGTCCTGAGGACACTATACCTGTCCGTATTGTTCGCAGGCAAGTAGAAACTGTTCTAAGGACACCCACGGTGTCCGCGGACATAAAAAATGCCAAAAGGCCTAGTTATAAATGTTTGATTCTATGGGTGCGATCATAGTTAAAAATGTTTGATTCTATGGGTGTGATCTATGGGTATGATATGCTGCGGTGGCTGCAGCCAGGGCCTAGAGTCGCAGCATATCACACCCATAGATCACACCCATAGAATCAAACATGGGTGTGATATGTTTTGGAGTTGTGGCCAGAGTGTACTCAAGACTGAAGTTATAAGTACTAAAGTTATAAGCTACTATGGGTGTGATATGTTGTGGTGTTTGTGGCAGGGTGCATGGGTGAAGGCTGTAGGCTGTAGGCTATACACCCAAGACTCTAGGTCCTGACCACAACCACTGCACCATGTCACAGTCATAGATCACAACTATAGATTCGATTATCTTTCAAATGGTTTCATACTGTATGATTTGTTGAGATTTGATACATTTTTTACATGAGTTTGGTACCTGGAAGAAGTATTCTTTTTCAAGTTCTGTGATAAAAGAAAAGAGCATGTTAGTGTATGTATTCTATAAAGACTTATTACATTTCATAATAGATATTTCAGCTTTTTATTTTACCCTCATATTTGGTTTACAAACCAGTGTACTGTGCATTTTGCTCAGTTTCTGTGTTTGTTTTTGAAATCATTGGGTCTGTGGGAAAAAAAATCCTTGTCGGATTAAAAAACCCTTTTTTTGTGTTAGGGTACAGTCTATTTGTTTGTTTACTTTCAGTGTTTACTTCTTGTTTCTGGTTAATGTTCTATCTGTTGGATTGTTGCAGGTTTCTGAAGCAGTTAGATACCTGTTGGCGTATTCTAACTGTCTATTTTTTGTTACAATTTATTGGTATTCATTTATCTCTTTGGTTGTTATACAATCTTGGGCTAGTTAGATACCTGTTGGCGTATTGTAACTGTTTATAGTTTTTTAATTGATTTTTTTTTAATGTTGAAGTACAGATTAATTATAAAATTTTGGTTTTAAGAAGATTAAAAATCATTTGTAAGATTTGCTGGTAATCTCTGCTTTAGAGTAATGGTAGTATCATTACATTCGAACCATCCACATTTTTGTTGCAGATTTCTGGAGCAGGTAAATTCCTGTTGGCGTATTCTAACTGTAATAATTTTTTTTTAGAATTTAATAATATTCATTTATCTGTTTGGTTTTTATAGGCCATGCACCCAAGACTCTAGGGCCTGGCCGCAACCACCGCAGCATATCACACCCATAGATCTTGTTGCTGATTTTTGAAGCAGTTAGATATCTGTTGGGGAATTCTAACTGTCTATTTTTTGTTATAATTTAGTGGTATTGATTTATCTGTTTGGTTGTTGCAAAATCTTGGGGCAGTTAGATACTTGTTGGCGTATTCTAACTCTTTATTTTTTGTTATAAATTAGTGGTATTGATTTATCTATTTGGTTGTTGCAAAATCTTGGGGCAGTTAGATACCAGTTGGCGTATTGTAACTGTTTTTTTCTTGTTATAATTTAGTGGTATTCATTTAGCTGTTTGGTTGTTATAGAATGTTGGGGAAGTAGGATACCTGTTGGCGTATTCTAACAGTTTATAGTTTTTTAATCGAAGTTTTGTTAATGTTTAAGTACAGATTAGTTATTAAATTTTGGTTTTAAGAAGATTAAATAAGCGTTTGTAAGATTGTAAGATTTGCTGGTAATCTCTGCTTTAGAGTAATGGTACTATCATTACATTCGAACCATCCACATTTATTTTTTATATATACAGTGTAGTGACCAGATTTTTTTACCAAGTGATACTTGACCATGTGTGAATCCAGTCAGCTTGCAGTTGTTTTTGGTACCATCTGCATTGTAATGTAGAAGCATTAGTATTATGTATTTACTATGTGTTTGTATTAGTAAGGTGGAGCGATTATCTGAATTGCAGGTAGTACATAATCTGCCATGGTTTGCATGTTGTACAAGTTGCTGAAATGGAATGGATTTACAATTTGGTATGGATACATACACAAAGCATTCGTTAGGGATTTCTTCTCGTGTGACATTGTGGCAGAGAGTGCAGGTATATTTCCACATGTATGAAATCTGGAAGATTTCATTTATAGGTATGTTTTTGTTTTCCAATACTTGTAGTAAGTACATTAGAAATTCTTGTGGCTCTTCTTGTAAGTTTATAGTGAATTTCACCATTCCAGCACAGTAGTCCAATTCTTGTCTCATTCCGTGAACACTATACGTGTTGTCAGGATTGTTTGTTGCGTTTCTATGAAGGACTAACATTTGCAAACATAAATTGGTCTGTACTGTGTAAGTAAATGTTGTCAACAATTGGTGGCAATTGAAATAGAATATTCATTGCTCCATTGCGTAACAATTTACACCAGTTACATTTGAAAATTTGAATGGACCAGATAGTTCTGTGCCCAAGTCATTTTTTCGGAGTGTATGTTGCTTCTCTGAAGTAGTACCTGAGGTCCTTTGAACAATAGGGTTTTCTTTACTTATGGTAAATGATGAAGTATTAGCTTTTTTTACTCTCTTTGGAGGATTTGGAGTCAGATTCTGTTGCAATTCTGTTTGAATTAGTTTTCTTTTACAATGTTTTCCTTTTTGTGGAACAGGATATGCTTTTAGATTGGGGGAGTATAGTGTACGTAGTCTATTGTATTCTAGAATGCAAGGAATATCAGCGTTGACTTTACTTGCATCAAAGTTGATTAGAAATAGACCGTCAAGTGTACGTAAACATGATACGTAGCTCATGCCTTCTTTAAAGACTGTGTTACCAATATCTATCAATTTTTTGTCTAGGGTAAGACCTTGGGATTTATGAATGGTGACTGCATATGCAAGAGTTAGAGAAAATTGTTCTCTGCGCACATACATGTCTTTGAAGAGAAGGAATCGAGCTGTTGAGCGCGCTATCCTTTTTACTTCTGAAAGTTTGTCGAAGAGTATATTGACAAACTGAATCTTGTTGTCATGTGGGTATGTTTGAAAGCCAACAACTGTACCCAGTGCCCCATTAACTAGTCCTTGCTCCACGTCAAGGTTAGGTTTAAGCATTACTCTACAGTTTAAGGATAATTTTAATATTTTCTCCAAGCCAGCTGGGTTGGAGATAGAATTTTCTAAGGTATTTAGTCTTGTTGTGGCTTGTTGACACATTGGTAGTGTAATACCATGTACGTCCAGTTTGTCGGTGGAGCAAATTCAATTATTGGTTGCATTTCTTTTTTTAACATTGTTTCATTGAATTTGGAACTGCTTGCAAGAGATGGCACTAAGGCCATACAATTGACATTTTTCTGCGCTAATTGTTCCATAACATCAGTAGCACATGAGTTATCACCATAAAGTGCATGGATGTGCCGGGTTTTTAATATTGTTTGTGCTTCTTGAGATAGTACACCAACTCTAATACTTTTTAAAATGTTGGCGTAGGTGAGGTCAGTAGATTGGCACATGTTTTCTGTTAATTCTTTGTATTGGAAATGTTGCCAAAGGTTGACATTTCCTATGCTGCTAAAAATAGGTTCACCTTTCACTGGTGTCAATTGAGGAAGATCTGCGAAAACAATAATGTGCTTTCCTCCAAAGAGTTCTTCGTAGTTTGTTTTAAGTACTTCTTGCAATCTGAGATGATTCAAAGCCAACATTAGGTTGGCAACCATGATCACTTCATCTATTAGTAGCATTTTCATTTGTTTCAAAACTCTGCATAGTTCCATTGCAGCTTCTGTAGAAAGTTTGTAATAATGTAATTTGTTTTGGTGTTCTACTGGAAGGAGTAGTAATCGGTGTAAAGTGATACCGCCTATGTTGTAGGCAGCTAAACCTGTGGGGGCAGTTACAACAGTTGACAGTTTGTTGTTTGTCAATTGTTGAAGGAACTTGCTGATGATTTTGATTAAGAATGTTTTGCCTGAACCAGCTTCACCACTGACGTATAGTAGTATAGGTTTGTAATTTTGGCAGGTACATTCTTTATTTTCATGTTGTAAACCATGTGCAATTTCTTTTGTTACTTCTGTTTAGTTTTGATTGTAGTGCAGTTAAGTCTTCTGTATCTTCTTCATAGTGACACATGGTGTTTTCGACTTCCGTCATAGCTAATTCTGCCTCATTTGCTATTAGTGGCTATCCCAGTGGTTCTTGGCTTCCTGTTACAGAAGGTTGACTACTGTCGGGAGTGTCATTATCTAGTTTGGCCTGGAGTTCTTCTTCATGTTGCTGTTCATTTTGCAACATTGTTTTGTACTGCATAAAGTTCACATCGGTGATAGTGCTTTCATTTGCTTTGAAAGCGTCTTTGTAGCAGTCATAGTTATCTAGTAACTCTTCTTCTTTTCTCCATGGTTTAAAAAGTTGTAGCAGGGACTTGTAATATAGTTCTTTCTGTTGAGGAGTTTTTATGACAATTTGATATGATTAATTAAGCTTCATTTGGTAAGTTTTACTAAGCTGCCTTCACAATCTGTCACTCTACATGTACCTTTGTTTTCATCAGGTTTTATATTATTTTTGTATGCAAAGTTTTGGGCTATGTGGTATAGACACATGTTTTCCAAAGTGGTACTCCTGTTCGGGTAGTATGTATCTAGTAAATTGTTTTTCAAAATGTCTTGGCTGTTTGGATCATTTTTGGCTATTGTTTCTATGTCGTCATATGATTTGAGAACTCTTTTTCTAGATTTAGCAGGACCAAGACTTAGCCATACTATATTTTCAGATTTTCCATACAAAGCAGTACCGGTTAATGGATCTGCAGCTTCGTAGGCGCCACATTCTCTATGAGAGAACATTTTTATGCCTAAACTGTACAATTTCTGAGATAGTGTTTTGTCTGATGATAGGTCATTCCAGAGGTCTTGAAGCTCTGTTCTTTCTGCTTTTGTTAAGTATGCTGAAACATATTGTGCAACTGCAGTGGAATTGTCTGCAATGTACTGCAAATCTATGTTTGCATTCCATAAGTGGGCAATGATTTGATTGTAATCATTGATATATATTGATTCTTCTGTTCTTTTAATGTAATAAGTGTTCTTAGGTGATCTACCTTTAACACTATGTCTAACTGAAGACAAGGGGCCTCATTCTGAGTAGGGCGGTAAGGGTTAACGGTCACTGGTAACGAGACTGGTGCCGTTAAAACCTTGCCGCCGTACTATGAGTTCCCTTTGCGGGTCCTTCCTTAATGCCTGCTTTTAGCAGGCGTTAAGGACGGGACCCGCAAAAGGACTCTGAGGTCAATAATGGTACCGTAATTTACAGTACCGTTATTGCCGCCTTCCCATTGAGCCCTATGGGGGCTCAAATGGGAATGGGGAATGGCCCTGGTGAATGGTGAATTACTGGTCCCTCGGACCTCGGAATGGACCGGTAATTACTCCATTCACCAGGCCAGAGTTTGGACGAGTTCGGAGGCAGCCATGCCGCAAATAGCGGCGTGGTTACCTCCGAACTCAGAATGAGGCCCATGAAGTTGTTTACTTCACCTGTTTCTGTCACTGGTCTAGGGAAACCAAACCGGCATTTGGTGTAGTATTTCCCTTTCTTTTTGTATTTGTGAATACAATATTGGCCACATTAATGTCTTTGATATTGTACAATTTGTGCATTAAGGTCACTATTTGTCGTTTGTGAAGGGATTTCACAAGTGACATATTTTTGGATGAACTGCAAAACAGTGGCATCACTGTCCTGACCAAATTTAGGAGCATCTTTAATCCATAAAAGCATGTGGACATGTGGGGCTCCTCTGGTTTGATATTCTTTTCTCCAAAAGAAGTGTTGCACTTCTCCAAGTGGAGGAACAGTTTTATTACAAATAAAGTGCAGCATAGCAATGAAACAATGGTGGACATATCTTGAAACATTAACAGGATCTAGAGAGCAAAGTTCTCCAGGTGTTAGTATATTTATGTTTGTTTTGTTTTTATTTGATATGCGTAGGAAATCATGTAAATCTTCCCATGCATATCCTGCACAACTTAATGTAACAAACCAAGTGGGTGGTCCAAGGTTTTTGATCATCCAACGTACATCTACGTGACGTCGAAACCAGTATTCTTTTGTACCACGCATGTTTGCAAACAGATTTGTAATACTTGATTGTAAAACCTCATCTTTTTCTTGCACTTTTTGTATTAATTGCGTAGCTGACATATTTTGAAACTGTGTTCCCGATTTCAATATGTGTGCAAATCTGTAACATAGAGTTGCTAGTTCACTTTCAAAGAGTAGGCGGAATATGTATTCCACATTTTGTCTTAATCTGGGATCATCAGAATACATTCGTAATGAGCGGTATTCTGATGCTGTTATTTGAGTGGGTCTATCATCGTATCTTCCTCCTTTTCCAGTAGGAAATAGTAGAGGAAAAGCACGTGCTTCTATACTTTTTTCCCATATGCTCATTGATGATCCTTTGGTTTGTCGCATTTGGTACGTTTCTAATGCATCATCTATGCTGTCTTTAGAGTGCAATAGATGAATTGTATAATGGTGTAAAATGTTGGATTCTGCAGCTGGATCCAGAAGTTCAAATTGACCAGTTTCTCGTGACTCTTGAATTATTTCAGTTGTTCCCCTTAAGTTTTCTTCAATATTTATTTCTTTGTAGTACTCATTATTGTCTTTTAGATATTGCAAGGCTTGTCTAACTTTATGTAAATCGACAAGTTGTTGCCAATTTGTTTTGTCTTTTGTTGGTACACCATTTACTAAGATAATTAAAGATTGTTCTATTGGACGTTGCACTCCTAGAGTGTGCACATTTCCTGTCAGATCTAATGGTAAATAAACTACTTTGCCACAAATGCCTTTCACCAATTCAGAGGGAGGTAATTTTGCTGTTTTTGGTTGAAGGCGTATCATTGCTTGAAATGGGTGTACTGTTTGAATTATGATGCTCTCCTATAAATTGAGTTGTTGTAGGGGTTTTGGTAGTGGGAATAATTCTAAGTTATTTGTGATAGCATGTGAAGGATTTTGGTTGTTGTCAAGTTTTGTAGTGCAGTAACTGCAAAGTATTAAAGGTTCAGTTATTTCGTATTTGTTTTCTGCTATAAAGTAGAGAGCTAATGAAAACCATTTAGAATCTTCATTGTCGTCTATTTTGTATGTTATGTCTATAGTTTTTGTGTTCGTTTTATAAAATGTTCTGCGGCAACACACACACACATGGTTTGGTATTTCAGCAGATGTACTTTTAAATTTTAGTATTTATTTTTTGTATGTGTGTAGTAGAAGGTTGCCATGTGTACAATTGTTGCTAGTTTGTTGTAAAGGTATTACATTTTCTAAGTGGCTTTCACTTCCAAAATATTTTTTCTGGATATGGTCAATTTCTTCAAGTAGTTCTTTGGCTGTACCATGTAGAAGATTGTTATTTAAATTGGCTAGTGCTAATGCAGGACTTTTAGTATACTACAGTTTATAGACTAGATTTCTTATAGTTGGATGATATGTTGATAGGTTATAGGTTAAAGGATCGATTCAAAAGGATCGAATGGTCAAAAGATCGATTCAAAAGGACCTAAAATAAAAGGATTGAAATTCTTTTTTATTTTCCATTTTTTTTTTTTTGGGTGGGTCCCCCCTCCAATCCATGTTTTTTTGGTATTAAATAAAACATTCAATCCTTTTTTTTCGGCCCTATTGCGTCGACCCTATTGCATTCGATCCTTTTGAAGTCGACCCTTTGACCGGACACCGTGTTGATATCATTTTGATATGATGGAAGGTGTTTTTGCAAATAGGTCCTGAAATGCAGGCTAACGAATGTCCTTGTAGCCCTGTGTATTTATGCACTGGACAGGTATCCATATTTTGCAGCAGTTTCATTTTGATTTTGTCTTTGCCTTTACACATACTGATTGAGGAATTGGCGTAATGATTTGAAAGATTTTTTGGGAATGTTACACATTGACGTGCATGACCATTTGTATACTGGATGTTTTGGTCCAGTTGAATGGAGAGGTAATTCTACGTTTTCAGGGGATATTTTTGTAAGCAGTATTTCTTGGTCCATAATGGTATTATTAATTTTTTCATAACCTCATCCACTGCTATGCATAGCAATTGTATTTGTTTGCTTTTGTTTGTATGCTTCTTCATTAAAATATGGTTCTGTGTTTGTGGTGTGACTCCATTCACCTCCACAGATATTTCAAAAGTTATTTTTGTTGATATTTCGTTTATTGAGAAGTCTTTTTTGTAATTTAGTAATTAGTTTTGTTAGTGGTTTCATTCTTTTTAACACTAAAATAAATAATTTTCTTTTGAGAAGGATTGCACTGCCTATCAAAGCTTCTAGTATTAATTTTCTACGGTAGTGTTTTAAGGGTTGTGTATGATTTCTCTCCTGTTTTTATAAGATTTTGAAGGACTCTGTGGCGGGACATTTTTGCTAAAATATTTTTTTTGTTATGCTTACTTGCCATTATATCAAGATTTATTAGAGCAGTTTTAGCAGTAGTGGTAGCTGAATTCTTTATAATCATTTTCTGTTTCGTTTTACATTTTGATAGAGGAGGCAAAGTTTCTGTACTTGAAGCAAGTTTTGTTTTGCTAAATGACTGTATTAGCTAGAGATGGATGCTTATTTTGGATACTTCTTTTTTCATTTGCTCTACTTCTACGTTGTTTTCTACGGACTTGCTTTTTGGTAGGCATTCTATAGGGTCTGCTGAAAAAAATAAAGAAGGTATGGGTTGGGTTGTTCTGTGATGCATGTGTGCTGTGTGCATGAGTGTCTGAGTATGATGGTAGAGATGTATGTGATGGTGTGTGATTGTGTATTGGGCAGGTACAACTAGTTGGGAAGGCTGTTCTTCTATTTGTTTGTTACTATACTGGGGTTCAGATGACAGTAGAAAGTAAGCTAGTGGTAAGGAGAAGCACAAATACTAAATCGAATGGTATAGGATTAAAACAGTTCTTTATTCTGCAATACTAACATTCTAGAGCCTGAGTTATGTCATTTGTGCACTAAAAAACAGGAATTTGTGCGGCATTCTGCCTACACATCCCTATTTAACAAATGGGGATTTGTGGGCAGAAAGGTGCACTAATCTTTTTTTGGTGCACAAATTCCATGAATCAACCGCACAGTGTGTTTGAGTAACAGCATGAATATTATGGTAGTATTGTACTTACTTTTTTGTGTGGAATGATTAGGTTTCTTCTGAGTTGTTGTTTTTACTTCAGATTCTGCTGCTTTTCAGGAGAGTGGTCTTCACTGTAATTGTAAAGGAAAGAAGTTAGTAATTTTGTGTGTATATAGTATGCAGTTTCCTTTGACTATGTGCAGTCTTTATATTTTATTTAAAATATGTTAGTTCAACATGCTTTGCGAATGTGTAGAATAGGAAGTGTATGAAACTCGCTTGGTTTCTTAAGGCTGTGTTATTGGATGTTAGGAGACAGAAGAAATAATGATATACTTATTTTGCAATTGTTATAAGGTAAATGGCAGATACTGTATAGAAAAGCATGGAATGTATGCATTTGTGAAGGTGTGAGTAATAAATCAGAAGGATGTGATTTAAAGGCAGTGGTGTTATTGCAGTTGGGAGTTTTTCAATGTTAGTGTCTATCTGTGTGAGTGTATGAAGGTGCATGACCTTATCCTGGCTGTGTGTAATTTTATAATACACTACTTAGTGGTTTTCTACAATTATAATGTTATTTCTCCCATCTTCTAATATTATAATTTTTTAGATAGCTGTGTGTGTACAAATTTGTTTAGATAGCAGACAGGTTTGGAAGTGACAGTTGATTATAGCAGTTGGGAAAAATGACAGTAAGTTAATTTGATAGGTTATACAGATTAAGTGGCAGTTACTCTGTTTATATGCATTCATAAGAGTTATACATGTACTATGCAGAAAATATGCATACCTGTCGTTTGTATTCATGCATGTGGATATGCATGCAGCTGCAAGTAGAAATCTTGGAGACTTGTACAGTAGTTTTTGTAGTAGGTGCTTTCCAATGATATGAGACTTGTACTCAGAGTAATCTACAGTACATTTGAAGTGCTGAACTCTGATGATGCAGTTAGATGTAGAGGTCTTGGATGTGATTGGTGGATGGTTGTGTGACTGTTTAGCTTTATCCAATGAGGGAATGGCACAGAGAGTGAAATGGAAATGGTAGAAGGGTTGCCTAGGTTAAGATATGTCTGCGGACATAACGGAAGTCCGTGGACACCGCGTATTACATACAGAGATTTTGGCGTGGAGAGGCATGCAAATGAGAACGAGCAGAGGAATTGATTGGTCAGTAAAGTTTGGTGGGTGTGTTGTGTAAGAAGACAGTTTCTCAGAAGGTCTTTTTCCTGTGAGAAGAACAGTTAGCTATGGCTGTGTGTTTCAGAAAACAGATTGGGCCTCATTAAGACCCTGGCGGAACGGGTTAACGGGTGCTGCAAAAGGATGCGGACCCATTAAACCCTATGGGGGCTGAAATGGGAATGGGGAAGGTCCGTGACCGGGTCCTTGGAGGGAGGAATTACCGGGCCCTCCAAACTCGGAATGGGCTGGTAATTCCTCATTCTGGGAACCCGGACACGATTTCGGTGGCAGGCATGCCGCCAATTGCGGCATGGCTACCGCCGAGGTCGTAATGAGGCCCATTGTGTGCATTTTGGGAGACTCATAGATACATTGGTTGGAGGTGAATGCACAACACTGTGGAGTAGCTGCAGATCTTGGATTCCCTCATGTGGAAGTGCACTGGCATGGATTACGCGGAATGAAGTGGCTAGACTTGCTACCTCTCTTTGCTAGTTTGCAGACAGAGCATCATCCAGACATAATTATAATTTATTGTGGAGGGAACAGTTTGGGACATGTGTCAGGAATTTCATTGCAATTTGCAATGAAAGAAGGACTTGGGAAGGTCATGGATATGTTTCCAAATTCCCAAGTAAAATTTTCTCGTATTGCGTAGAGACAAATGTGGCTGCGTTCTTCTTCATTTGGTCCACAAATGGAGAAAGCGAGGCACAATGTCAATAAGAGCCTTTCTAAGAGATGTTGGCATGTCCTCTTTTCACAATGAAAATATTATGTTTCGTAGCACATACATTTTTTGTAGAGATGGAGTCCCTCTTACTTATGCTGGTAATCAGATTTTTCTGAGAAATGTACAAAATGCATTGCGTCTTTTCAAGTTTTTTAAATACAAAAAAACACCACAAAAGGCTCTTTTCAGAGCCACCACTTCCTCCCAATGAAAAGTGCAATAATTTTGATAGGGCAGCACCCCAAAATGTTTGATGTTCGCGACCTGTCCGCGGACTTCTAAAAAAAAATACACAGGCGCCTGCTCAATTTATTTGCCACTTCTATTTTTTGACTGTGAAAGGCAGCTCTGAAAAGAGCCTTTCTTTGGGGGATTTTTGTTGTTTTATATTTATTTTGTTTTTTTACACACGACACACTAGGTGAGGAGGGGAAAGGAGGGGGAGGGGGGACACCAACCATGGGGATAAGAAAGGGCGAGTGGAGAGAGGAAGATGTAGGGTGGGCCTTACTTAGGTAGTGAGCAGGTCTTCTCATGCTCTGAGACCAGAGTCTCAAAAGCACTTCGAAGTCTCTCCCCCCTGCAGAGTACTGCATCGCAGTACATACACAAAACTGTGACCCTCGAAAGGTAAGGGTCATCAGCATTGTGAATGGCCTGTGAGGCAGCTGGAGGGATGCGCTCTCCCACAGGAGTGTGTCTTGTGGTGAGAGGAGCGGAAACAGAGGATGAAGTAGAGGAACTCAACCTACTACGCTCCTTGCAAGGTACAACCTTGCGAACGGCCCCACCATGGAATTACCTTAGGTGTCGTTTCATAGTAGTCGTACCAAAGCTGTACGAACCAAGTATCCCGCGACTTAGTACCATTTTGCACTTGTTGCAGGTGACTTAGTTTGCACGCGCATTGGATACGTTACCATGAATGGTAAATAACCACCACACCCAAGACTCATGGTGAGTGCTGATAGTAGGGACTTCCACTACCTCGTCCTCGTCATCCTCTTCATCCTCCTCTGCATCCTCAAGCCTGTTCCCCTCTTCAGGCCCTTGGGGAGATGGTGGTGGTGGAGGGGGTGGGGGTGGTGCTGAGGCAGATGTAGCACCAGGTGGCAGTAGAGGAGCCATGGATGCCATCAGGTTTCAGAAGAAAATCTGAAAAATTGGCAGCAAAGTACACCGTGTTCTGTAAGGTAGCTAGAAACACAATGAGGATGAGGTCTGGGGTGTAGCCTTTTATAGGGGTGCTGGTGCGCGGTTCACGGACACCTGTGCTGTCCGCAGACAGGATGAACACCCCAAAAGTGCTCAAAAAGTTCTAAAAAATATGTAGAAAGGTACGGTTATTGTCTGGGACATGTGCTATCTTGCATTTTTAGTATAAAACACTGTGGATTGCCCGAAAAGGTACTTTTAAAATGTTCGGGGACCCAGGCAGTGTACGCAATTCAGGACAAACGCTCAGCGTGGGCGCGGTCACAAGATGGCGTTGCGAACATGTCCCCGAACCGAAGTGGTGTTCGCAGGACATCAAATGACAGGAACGGTTGTGCGCATGCGCGCGGGTGTTCTACGGACAGTGTTCGGTCCTGAAAATAATTAAAAGTGCGACACAAGTGACGCGAACAGTAACGGATAGGCGCGATGTTCGGAGAACTTACGGGTGTGGTGCGCATGTGCGTAGATGTTTTTTAGGCAGAACAGACAGGTATAGTGTCCTTAGAACACCTACATTTTGGTTAATTGGACATCCCGGACACCGAGTGTGTTCTTAGAACAATTTCAACTTGCATGCAAACAATACGGACAGGCATAGTTTTCTTGGGACACCTCCATTTTGGTTAATTGCGGACATCCCGGACACCAAGTGTGTTCTTAGAACAGTTTCAAGTTGCCTGCGAACAGTACGGACAGGTGTAGTGTCCTTAGGACACTTCCATTTTGGTTAATTGCAGACATCCCAGACACCAAGTGTGTTCTTAGAACAGTTTCAACTTGCTTGCGAAAATTACGGACAGGTATAGTGTTCTTCTGACACCTCCATTTTGTTTAATTACGGAAATCCCGGACACCGAGTGTGTTCTTAGAACAGTTTTGTCTTGCTTGTGAATATTATGGACAGGCATAATGTTCTTAGAACACCTCCATTTTGGTTAATTGCGGACATCCCGTACACCAAGTGTGTTCTTAGAACAGTTTCAACTTTCTTGCGAACATTACGGACAGGTATAGTGTTCTTAGGACACCTCCATTTTGGTTAATTACGGACATCCCGGACACCGAGTGTGTTCTTAGAACAGTTTCGACTTGCTTGCGAACATTACGGACAGGCATAATGTTCTTAGAACACCTCCATTTTGGTTAATTGCGGACATCCCGGACACCTGGTGTGTTCTTAGAATAGTTTCAACTTGCCTGCGCACAGTACAGACAGGTATAGTGTACTTAGGACGCCCCCATTTTCATTTGATTACGGACATCCCGGACACCCGCGCTGTCCGCGGACAACTCAACTGCTTTAAAAAAAAATAATAAATAAAGAACTGAATTAGGACACATATAATAATTTTGCTTTATTATATATAGATGTAAATTGTATGAAAGAGAAGGGGAAGCAGAAACTGAGACAAACACAGGAGAATTGGGGGTTTCAAGAGGATTGATAGGAGGAGATGAAGGGATGGAAGTCTCATCAAAACGTTTTTGTTCATGGAGAGGGTTTGGAGATAATTGACTGGGATATGGAGAGGGGGAACAGGTACATGTGGGACAATGGTATCTATTTTTTTCTTTCAAGTGATCCTCCACAAAGTTTTTCAAATTGTTGAAATTTGCCATGAGCATGTCCATTTTTTCTTCCATGCACTGGAGAGTCTTATCCAATATATCTTTTGGTGTACTATTTTCAATGTTTGTATGGTCTGTACAAAAAAAAAAGATATATATGTTAAGTATATATAAAGTAATACTTATTAATTGGTTTATGAAGAGAAGTGTCTACCATTAGGCTCACTATCTTCAGACATTTCCTCACGTGGGAAATTCTCCACACCACTCCAAAGTACCGGACATTTCTGTGCGAAAAGAAAATTATATCACTTTTTTTGTATCTAATACAGAAATTTGACAAATATATAAGAAATATTAAGTACACTTACTAGTTCTGGCTACTAAAAACCTATGAAATTCAGCAAAAAAACCTTTGTTAAAGGGACGTTATGGTTAAGTTGCGCTACAAAAACCTATGAAATTCAGTAAAAAAACTTTGCTAAAGGGACGTTACGGTTCCAAGTAAAACCGAAAACCCCTGAAATACGCCAGTTATGGTAAGTTAAACAACCATAACTTGTGCCACCACTGTGCACTGCTAAGACTAACAACGAGGACATCAAAGATTACATCACAAGTGTTATTGATGACATCACTGACATCACTGATGACATCACATGTCTGGCTCCCCCTTTTTCCTTTATTGATATATGTAGGGCACATGGTTTTCTTCAGTAACAGTCAGGAAATAAAAATTGAAAAGGTACTATATTTGTAGAGTTATCCCTCAAGTATGTTCTTACAGTAATTTCTTTAGGGTCCAGTCACATCATATTAAACATATACATAAGGGAAGACACAGGCTTGAAAGACAGCAATGGTTTCTGTGCATGAAGATAATCAGTAGGGTTATCAGCACTTTCTGATAGATTTTTTTTTATACTGTACTTTCCCTGTATATATTCATATTTGTATACATTGTACTCACACTACTTTCATTAGGGTACAGTCACATCATGTGATACATATACATAGGGTAAGTAGCACCTTTGAAACAGAGCAATCATTTCTCTGCATAAAGATAATCAGTTAGGTTATGAACACTTTCTGCTACTACTGCTGCTTTTTTGCTTACTTCACTTACCCTGTATATACTCATATTTGTATGTGTTGTTGTCTCTTTGTGTTTTGTCTGTAATAATGCAATTATGTAGTAAGTCGGTTTTATTAGCTACTTATTACATGTTTCACAGTACGCAAAACTATAATAAGAATGTATTTATCATTTCAGTATTCAATGTGGCAAACTTATGAATATTGCACTTCCATCATGTATGCTGCACACAATGCCTATGTTTCTACATGAGTAGCTTAGTATACTTGATAGAATTTCATAATAGAATGCTATTTATATCAATGCATTGCTTAATGCACCAAGTAGCTCATGATATTTATTCCAATGATCCTTGACACTTTTTTGTCAAAGTTATAATAAGAATCCATTGGACAGACTTTTCATGAAAAGTAAATGCACATGTGATGTCATCAGTGATGTCATCAATGACATTTGTGATGTCATCTTTGATGTCCTGGGTGTTAGTCTTAGCAGTGCACAGTGGTGGCGCGAGTTATGGTTGTTTAACTTACCATAACTGGCGAATTTCAGGGGGTTTTCGGTTTTACTTGGAACCGTAACGTCCCTTTAGCAACGTTTTTTTACTGAATTTCATAGGTTTTTAGTAGCGCAACTTAACCATAATGTCCCTTAGCAACGTTTTTTTACTGAATATATATATATATATATATATATATATATATATATATATATATATATATATATATATTAAACATATGTGTGATTTGGATATTAAATAAATAAATAAATATTGACCTTTACAAACTAGCCTGATTCCTTGTTCAGTGTGACCTGGGGGGTATTTTGAGAAGGGTGTGATATGAGTGGTATGTCATTCACAATATTGAACTTATAGACAGAAATAGATAAGGGATTCATTGCACACTACATGCTAGGCGACACCTGGGTGTGTGCCTGATTAAAATCCTTAACAAAACATACATCAAAATACATGAAAGAGTGGGAAAAAAGGCTCACACTCTTTCTAGGTAAAAAATTAAAGTCCTAGAAATCCAGCAAAGTTGCTGGGGGTCTCAAAAGGTAAGGGAAATTAGCACATGTATGAGAATTCTCCCTAACAGTGGGAACAAAGGGAAAAACAACAGTCGCTCAGAGCCCTTGAAATTCTGAGACGATAATAGTCTGTCCAAGCAGAGAAGTACGTAAAATACCTTTAACAGATGGAGACACAGAAAATAGGCCTGACGGCGATTCTGCAGTTTTATCAGTGCAATTAAGGGAGAAGACAGGAGAGAACAGACAGACGATCTTCAGGCATATTGCAATTGGATCGGGCAAGTGCATAGACGGTAAGGGTGGGGAGGTCCAAGTGCACCCGGTCGGTGGAGACTGGGGTAAGTGCAGAGAGAGCCACTTTCTTGGGTTATTTCTAAGTGTCGCGAGGGTGGGTGGGTGTAGGGCCCTGAGGCAAGTGTGAGATAGGACTGGCGGGGGTGCCCGGGACCTGTGAGACTCTGACAAACACCAGGCAGCCAGTTATCAAGATGTAAGGAAGAGGAGGGAGAGATGGAGAGAACACAGAGCTGGGTTAACAGGGTATAGGGAGAGCGGAAGAAGAGGAGAAGAGGAAGGTCTTGAGGAGTTTCCGGAATTTAAGAAGGTCAGACTCAAGACGGAGGGCGGCAGGGAGGCTATTCCAGAGGGAGGCACCTGCTGAGGATAAGAATCACCCTCCAAATCTCTGCTTGGAGAACCGGCTCACTTGCAGAAGGTTGGAGGTATATGATCAGAGGGCTCATGAGGGACAGTATTTAGGTAGGCAGTGTTGCAGGTAGGTAGGTCCCAGGCCCCAAAAAGCCTTGTGGACAATGCAGAGGGTCTTGAAGTTGATCCTTGCAGCCACAGGGAGCCAGTGAAGGGATTTCAGCGCTGGAGAGATGCGGTCCCTCGGCTTGAGGCCAAGGATAAGTCTCAAGGTTCTGTTCCGGATGAGATGCAGAGGGCGCAGGGCCAAAGAAGGGAGGTTGAGGAAGAGGCTGTTGCAATAGTCCAGCCTAGAGAGAAGCAAGACTCTGGAGACAGTGAGCCGCTGGGGGAAAGTGAGAAAAGGAAGGGTACCTCTGAGGAGATGTAGCTGATAGACTTTTTAGAGATTTCAGAGATGTGAGAGGAGAAGTAGAGAGTGGAATCGAAGATGACCCCAAGGTTTTCTGCCTTGCAGGTGGGTGCGGGCGCCGGGCCAAGGGAGGCCAGCCAGAGGGAAAGTGGAAAAGCGGGAGCAGGGGTCACAATGCAAATGATCTCAGTCTTACTGGCGTTGAAGCAGATGTTGTTTGCAGGACACCATGACTGAATAGCAGACAATCAGATATGAGCGAGGAGGAGACAGCGGCTGAGGGTATCCTGAAAGATAGTTGCGTGTCATCTGTGTAACACTGGAAGTTAGAGGTAAAAGTGGCAATCACATGTGCCAAGGCAGCCATATTAGATGTTGAAGAACCAGGGGGAGAGGTTAGATTGCCTGGGGAATGCCACAGGTTGAGAGAGTCGAGAAAAAGGCTCTGAGTTCCACCTGGGATGGGCTGTCGGAAATAAAGGAGATTAACCATGCCAGGGCCTGACCTGTGATTCCCAGGGTATAACAGAGACTTGCGATCAGGATGTTGTGGTTAACCATGTCAAAGGCAGAGGAGATGTCAAGGAGAAGGAGGACAGAGGGAGTGTTAGTGTCAGGATTGGAGAGCAGGTCTTCACAGGTGTACAGAAGAGCAGTTTCCGTGCCTCTGGATGCTCTAAAGCCAGACTGATGGTCATGTAAGCAGCCAATAGATTTGGTGTGGAGGGTCAGCAGAGTGATAGCCAACTTCTCCAGGAGTTTGCCCACAAAAGGAGTGATGGGGATAGGGCAGTAGTTTTCTGCTGTAATGGAGGGGTCGGCAGAGGGTTTCTTGACCAGAGGGTGCATAAGGGAGTGCTTAAGGGCAGTTGGGAAAACTCCTGTGGAGAAGGAGAGATTACAGAGATGTTAGTGATGGATTCACCCTCACCCACACCCAGTGCAATATCACTCTGGAATACCCAACGGGAATGGACCAGCTCACCCTTCTCCTAAAAATCAAGACATTCATCCATGCCCCAAATTTCCAAACATTTGCACACGCCCTGGTCAACTTCCACCTGGACGATGGCAACACACTACTCACAAGAGGGAAAACACTAAGAAAAAGGCCTTTCCTGCTGCACACACACTGTCTCTGAAACAAGTTACCAATGTACAACAGGCTATCCCCTCTATTCTTCACTTGACTGCATTTCAATTAAAAACCTTAAAACCCTACTCTTGAATGAACATCTCACTAGTCACGGATCACTGAAGTGCGCTCTACTTCTCCCCCTCCTGAGCTTCTTTTCTCTCTTGCTCCCCCGACCTATCCCAACTACCTCTCATACCCCTGCAAACTACCTGTAAATCCTGGGTGCACCTAGCTAGGTTGACACTGTCTAAATTCCATACAAACATACATATATACATTTTTTGAAATGCTTCCCCACAGCAAGGTTTAGAAGGAAGAGGTTTGTCCCAAAACAATCACCATTTTTGGAAAATGAATTGCAAAGACCGAGCAAGCGGGTGTTTGTGTAAATTGGGTGCAAGTAATCAGAAGTACATTGACTAATTTGTAGAACTTGAATAAAAGGCAACTTGCTCAAGTGCATGTGCCATGTGCCATTTTGACATTCATGTGTAAATAAAATGTGTGCCAGGGGAAAATTGCAAACATTGTTCAATTTGTTGTGTTATGAATCAGTCATTTCACGTTAGCACCTGTTAGAGATCCTGGGAACCAATCAGGATATAGAACTTCCAGGCATGTGGCCATTGATCCTGATGATCCTCATGATTCCATTAGTCGCTCTTGATGACAGCAACTTTCCCTGCACTGCTGCACCCCACACCACTCCTCTCCTGCTTGCTGCCTATGAATTATTGCTGCCACTTGTTCTGCCCGTTTTCAACTCCCGCTCTGCCTCTCTGTTTCTCTCTCTCTCTCGCTGTGCCAACATTCACATGTATGCAGTAGAAAAAGAGACTACCAAACATCTGCTGCTCAGTGTCCATTTCAAAAGTGCTTTGTATTTCTTCTTGACAACTCAAGTGGCATTATGTAACACCCAACTCCACAGCTAGATGCCAAAAGTCTTATTGGCAAGACCCCTGGACAATACTGGATGTTTTGAACCCTTGGTCCTACTTATGAACCCTTGCTTCGCCTGGGCTCAGAACATCCAAAATTGCCTGGGGCTCTCTGTAATAATGCTTACTTGTTTTATTTATTATGTTATGGTATGTTACTTGGCATTTATATAGCGCCTTATGTATCATTGGTATGATCTCAAAACGCTGGTAGGTTGAACACCCTCGGGAACCGTAGTTCAAGTCAGTAGAGAGAGAAAGAGTCATAAGGTGCGTGTGTGCACCTGAAATGTGTGCAGCCGGTGTGGCAGTTGCATGATAGCTGCCTCTTAGCAGTAGGTGTAGTGGTTGGGAGGTCAGGTATATGTGTTCATTCTGGAGGGATGACGCCCAGACTGATTTGTGGCTGCATTAGGCCTGAGGAGAAGCTTAAGCTAGCAGTGTGTGCTCAGCTTGCTGTGTTTAAATAGGATGATGAGGAGTATGTGGTGGGTGTTAGTATGAGAACAGCTATACTGAATGTGTCATAGTATCGCTGTGTTCTAGTTGAGTGTTGGTGTATAGGAGAGAGTAAGCATGGTAGTGTGATATGGTGGTTATCAGTTAGGCGCTTGAGATTGAGCACTCCATCTGTACCATCTATTCTATCCGTTTTATTTACTCTGTCCGTTCATTCCACTTCTTCGGTTCATCCATTTCGTCTGTTGCATCCATCTGGATATCAGTAAGGCGTTTAATATCAAGCACTCCATCTGTACCATCTAGTCTATCTGTTTTGTGTACTCTGTCCGTTCGTTCAACTCCGTCTGTTCCTCCATTTTGTCTGTTTTACCCATTTAATCTATTAGTCCTTCCATCATTCCATCCTCTCAACCCATCATCCACATAGCTTGCTCCAGCCATTCCATAAACCAATTTCATCCTTCCCATCCGTTTATGTGTTCTATCAGTTTCATCCTTCCTATTCATCCGATCAGCTCTGTGTGTTTCACCCATTCCATCAGTTCCATCCACTCAATCGGTTCCATCCGCACCATCCATTCCATCCACTCCATCCATTCCATCCACTCGATGTGTTCTATCCACTCCATCTGTTCCATCCACTCCATCTGTTCCATCCACTCTGTCCACACCATCTGTTCCATCCACTCCATCTGTTCCATCCACTCCATCTGTTTCATCCACTCTGTCCACACCATCTGTTCCATCCACTCTATCTGTTCCATCCACTCCATCTGTTCCATCCATTCCATCTGTTCCATCCGTTCCTCTGTTCATCCATTCATCTGTTCCATCCACTTCATCTGTTCCATCAGCTCCATTTGTTCCATCAACTCCATCTGTTCCATCCACTCCATCTGTTCCATCCCCCCTACCGCTTTATTGGTTCCTTCTGTTCTATCCGTTCCATCCACTCCAACTGTTCAATCCACTCCATCTGTTCCATCCATTCGATCTGTTCCATCCACTCTATCAACACCATCTGTTCCATCCACTCTATCAACACCAACTGTTCCATCAACTACATCTGTTCCATCAATTACATCTGTTCCATCCACTCCATCTGCTCTATTCGTTCCATCTGCTCTATCCATTCCATCCACTCCAACTATTCCATCCATTCCACCTGTTCCATCCACTCTATCTGTTTCATCTGTTTTGTCCACTACATCTGTTGCATCTATTCCTTCCACTCCATCTGTTCCATCCACTCCATCTGTTCCATCCATTCCATCTGTTCCATCCACTCCATCAGTTCCATCTGCTCCATCAGTTCCATCCGCTCCACCAGCTCCATCCACTCCATCTGTTCCATCAACCCAAACTGTTCCATCCACTCCATCTGTTCCATCCACTCCATCTTTTCCCTCCACTCCATCGGTTCCATCCACTCCATTTGTTCCATCCACTCCATCAGTTCAGTCTACTCTGTCCGTTTCGTCCACTGTATCCATTCCATTCACTTGATTCATTCCATCTGTTCCATTTGTTAAAACTACTCATCCTTTTCATTCGTTCAATCTGCTCGTCCGTCACATCCATTCCATCCACTCCATCCGTTCCATCTACTCCATCCGTTCCATCCACTCCTTCAGTTCCCATCCACACCTTCCATTCCCATCCTCACCTTCCGTTCCCATCCACTCTTTCCGTTCCCATCCACTCCTTCCATTCTATTCACTCCTTCCATTCTATCCACTCATTCCGTTCCATCCACTCCTTCGGTTCCATCCACTCCTTCGGTTCCTTCCATCATCTATTCTGTCTGTTTTTTCTTTAATGCATCCGTTCCATCCACTGCATCCGTTCCATCCAATTCATCCATTCTATCCACTTCATCCGTTCTATCCACTTCATCCATTTCTTCCGTTCCCATTTGCTCCATCTGTTCCAGCTTCCATTCGTCCCATCTATTCCTTTTGTTCCATCTATACCATCCGTCCCATTCATTCAAACCAGTACGTTCATTTGCTTCAATTTGTTCACCTTTTCCATCCATTTCATTCGTTTATCCACTTTATCCATCCATTCCATCCTTTCTACGGGTTCGATCTACTTTTAATTTCATCTACTTCATCCGTTCTTTATATTTCATCTGTTCTTTATATTTCATCCGTTCTATCCAATTCATCCGTTCCATCCACTTCATCCATTCCACCGACTGCATCTGTTCCATCCACTTCATCCGTTCCATCCACTTTGCCCATTCCTATACACTTCATCTGTTCCTATCCACTTCATCCGTTCTATCCACTTCATCTGTTCTTATCCACTTCTTCCGTTCCTATCCACTTCATCCGTACCATTCACTTCATCCGTTCCATCCACTTCATCCTTTCCTTCCACTTCATCCATTCCTTCCACTTCATCTATTCCACCCACTTCATCCGTTCCATCCACTTCATCCGTTATATCCGTTTCATCCACTTCATCCATTTCATCCGCTTCATCCACTTCATCCGATTCATCCACTTCATCAGTTTCATCCACTTCATCCGTTTCATCCACTTCATCCATTCTACTAAGTTTATCCGTTTTATTTACATTGCCAATTTAGATTTCTGTTTGTTTGATCGGTCTCTGTGCTAGATTGTTATTTTTGATTCAACAACCTTGGGTTTCTTTTTATTATGGTAGTTTGCTCTGTTTGTGCTAAGAGTCAATTTTAGGGGAAGAGCCACGTTTTCAGTAATTTTGCGGAAAGACATGAGGTCTTCGGTGAGTCGAATGTGTGGTGGAAGTGAGTTCCACAAAGTGCGGGCCAAGGCTGAGAATGATGATCCACCTAACTTGACTGAATTGGTGTTTGGTATCACTATGAGGCGGGCAGAGCTTGATCTTAGAGTGCACGATGGATGATAGGGTTTTAGCTTGTCCTGAAGGTTTTGAAGGTCACCCTTCCTCCAACCCGGAGCCAGTGGTGAGTTCTGAGAGCTGGGGAGGTGTGATTTCTTGTGCCAAGTGCTAGTAGTAGTTTGGCTGCAGCATTGTGTGCTCTTTGTAGTTTAGTCAGGACTCCGAGGTAGAGGGAGTTAGCATGGTCAAGTCTTGACATTACAATTGATTGGACAGCAACAGGTCTATTGGGAAAGGAGAGGTATGGGAAAATGGCCTAAGCATTTTGAGGTGGTAGTGATAGGACTTAGAAACGTTGTTGACTTGGTGCGAGAGGGTTAGGTCAGAGTCGAGAGTGCATCCAAGGTTTTTTACTGAAGTTGAGGTTGTCGGGAGATTGCCCATGGATGATGGCCTGGGTAGAGGGTGAGGAAGAAGTTTGGTGTTGCCCCATGCCATGATTTCAGTTTTGCTGGGGTTTAAAAGGAGGTGGTTTGTAGTCATCCAGTGATCAATGTCAAGTAGGCAGGCAGCGAGGTTGGGCTGGCAGTTGGGTTTTGAGTTAAGGAGTTTTAGGATTAGTTGGGTGTCGTCAGCGTAGTTGTAGCACATGGTATTGTGCGAGCGGATTATTCGTGGGAGGGTGGACATGTAGAGGTTGAACAGGAGGGCTGATAGGCACGATCCTTGCGCAACTCCGGCATTGAGTGGTCGGGCGGTGGAGACAAAGGAGGAGATGAGGGTTATTTGTTTCCTATTTTTAAGGAAGGATGCTATCCACTTGAGAGCGTTTCCACTGATTCCTAGGGAGTGGAGGCGGTCAAGGAGGATTGAGTGGTTGATTGTGTCAAAGGCAGTGGATAGGTCAAGAAGGATTAGTGCAGCGCATCCTGCAGAGTCTGCAGTGTTTTTAAGGCCATCCCAGATTGAGGTCAGGGTGGTTTTGCTTCTGTGTCGGCATCTGATTGAGCGGGGTCTAGGAGATTGTTGGCTTTGACAAAGGCGTTTAGTTGGGAGTAATCGGTTCGATCGATGAGTTTAGCAAGGACTTGGTGTCTGAGATGGGGCAGTAGTTTTTGGGGTCTGGAGGGTTGAGGCACAGTTCTTTTTAGGAGGGGTTTGACATGAGCAGGTTTGAAAGCGTAGGGAAAAATTCCTGAGGAAAGGGATTCGTTTATGATGGTTCTCGCATATTCTCCTGCGCAGGTAGATGTGAATATTTCTTTGAGGGTTGAGGCTGGGCAGGGGTCTAGCGGGGAGCCGGATGGTTTCTGGGCAGAGAGTAGTTACGTAAATTGGTCAGTTGATATTGGTGTGAACGAGTCGAAAGTCGGGTGGGTTGTAATTGCAGGAGGGCTGGCAGGTGGGGTGGGTGGATTGTGCAGTGGTGCAGGAGGGCCAGTTCATTGATTAGGGAGTTTGTTCTTTCGAGAGCAGTGGTGTAGAAGTGGAGAGAGAGTGAGTCACAGAGTGATTGAGAAGGGGTTGATTGGGTGGTGGTACATGATGGTTTGGTGAATTCAGAGATGATTTTGTGAAGTTCTTTGCTGGGGTTTCCACAGTTGAGGATTCAAGAGTTGTAATGGGCTTTTTTTGCTTTCTGGATTTCGGCTTTGTAGTTGCAATGGTGCCGGGCTAAGGTGAATCTGCTTAAGGTGGTTTTATCTTTCCGCCATTTGCGTTTGAGGGATTTATATAGTTGTTTTGCAATCTTCAGTTCTGGTGTAATGGTCATGATGCACATACATATTCTGACGTTTCAAGAAACTCACCCAGTGTGTAGAATAGAAAAGCGCTTGAAAGGAAGGCAGTCCCATCCATTCGACTGTACGGCAGGCAGCAAGACAGCAGACAGCAAGAGCACTGATGTGTATAACCTTGGAAAATGTAAAGAATAGTATGAAAGTTGGGAACCTAAAATATCTGTCTGGTGAGGCTTTGTGACTAGCACCTTTGGGGCATTGTACATTTTGTTGACATAGAATCAGCAAGCAAGGTGTGACGCCATCAATGTCTACAGAAGAAACACCACTCCCTGGGACACAATAAACAAAGTACAGCCTGATGTAATTGCCTACTATGTAGTTGGATAGCAAAGACATTAAAGAGTACAGATGGACTCAAATCAAAAGGATAACATTAAGAGATGAAAGCAGAATGTGTAGAAATTGTAGGAAACTGTGGTCAGCAAAATAATCTTCATTAGGACCTGATTTGTGTAATGAGTCACTGTGTGGTATGTGGAAAGTGCAGTAATTATCATTACAGAAGGTAGCTGCCCTAGATGATATGTTCAGAAAATCATCAGTGTTTCAGGTAAGGTTTTCTTTAAGTGATTCAGACTAAAATGGAATAAATGTGACAAAAGTGTTTAGAATAACTTGAGTTTGTATTATATTTTTTTGTGTCTATTGAAAACCCAATCCAAAAGACATCTTTTTCCATATACTTTTTTTTTACATGAACATTTTAATGAAACTTAAAAAAAATGATGCATGAGTTTTGGAATGTGGCGAGCAGTAGGGGCTGGTGATTGTTTTAATTGGTCGTGTGCACATATTTGCCACAAATGTATAAAAGCAACCGAGCAACCGAGCATAGTGAGGGAGCCCGAACCAACCAGGGGCATCTGTGGGCTGTTCTCCCCCCACATTTGTTTTTGAATAAAAGGTTAAAATGGTGCACTATACAGCACACTTACTGTTAAAAATTGGGTAAAAAGCCAGACAGTGTGTAATCGGTTTTGTAGGATAGTTCATAAAAAAATCTAATTGATGCAAGTCACCAACAGTGCACAGGATCATTTCCCAAAATATTTTCATGATGACATTCCCCACAATATTTGCCAGTATAAAATAAATGTCTGCCCATATTTGCCGTTACCTACACAAAAGAATATACTCCTGTTGGCCATTAAAAATGCCATGCTACAATAAGAACACATGGTCAAACTGGCTGCTCCAATGCAGGTCAGTCCAGACACATAATAGCATTTGTGTCTGCTGCAGTGTGATTCTGTGTTGTCAGAAAGACGGAAGTCTCTTTACACTGTTTACTGCCTTCACTACGAAGAGGAAGAGGTGTGTTTTTCCTATAAATCCTCTGAACGCGGCAGAACCAATAGTGTTTCTGTGTTACCGCGGACCTTGGTACTCGGGAAGAGCGACTGTGTCCAGACTGCAAGCCTCAATTTGGTTCCACCTTTCCTGCTCTGCACCGTTGACCTCGTCCCTCCCATAAAAGACTCTGCTTCAGACGGGTGCTGTTCTTTATTTCTGACCGAGACCATCCAGAACTGCAAGGTAAGGCAAAACTGCAAACACTTTTCTGCCCCCAAAAAAGCACCCTGCACACACAGACATGCCAGGTAAAGCTACATGCAGAACACAAACAAACAAATCAGAAGCCTTTTGGTAAAACAAATGAACATAGAATACAGGAGTGGTGGCTGGGGTGAAAATCAATCAGAGGGGGAAAGTGAGCAGGAGGTAACTTCCCCAGCCAACACTCCACATATGCCAAATGCAGATGCGAGTCAGATAACATCTTATTTCAAGTCCAACACGTCTAATAAATGTGACAAGGAGCCTGCAGTGCCAGGAGGAAATGTGCCATTAGACACAGTAGCAGAATTGGAGAATGGTAGGGTATTACCTTTGGATTTATCTGAATTGTTTGGCAATATCGATGATCGCTCGCACTGAACTTGTGCTACTCTATGTGTAACTCTGCCCGGATTACTACCGCCATCAGAGATACCAACGGAAGTGGGGCGGTCCTACTGCAGTGGTAAATGACCTCGCGATTCAACATTTGTCAGTCTCTCCAAACGTATTCCCTGAGTCCCACAGTGCTACGAACTCACCAGTCTCCCAAGAAGTTCATGTCAGTGATGCTAACGAAGGCCACGTTTCTGTGCATGAAGACAAGCTGGCAAAAGAGTCTACAGAGCACTCTGAATGTTCCTCTAATGTGGGAGTAGCCTCATCACCTGGTGTACTCCATTTTGCAATAAAAATTTTACTGAAGCTGTGTGTGGCCGCATACAAACAGATATTCAGAAGCATAGTGACCAGCTTGAACTTCTGTGCGCCCACCCTCATTTTAAAATGGCACCACATAAGGGAGTCGGCGCGTCTAGAGGCAGCCTGGTAGACTCAAGTCACTTAAGGCCCATTGTAATTGAGTCTCAGGAAGCAGTACATGCAGCGTGTGATATAGAGGCACTTGCCTCCTCCCACCTTGTGTACCCTACTCGAAAGGAGCTTTGACAGAGAGCACTAGCCCACACTTCCTCAAATGGTGATGTAGACCAGCCGATGAATTCTACAATTGAATCGGTAGTCTCTCAGCACCAAAAGTCGTAGCGAGCAGAGAAAAAAGAATCTTGCCGCAGGAAGTGTACTCAGCTGGCTTCGGGGAAGCTAACTAGCTGGTTGTTGAAGGATAACCAGTCTGTTGTGGTAAACCCGCTCGACACGTCTGATCAGCATCTGATCGAGGGAGAAGTGGAGACCATAGTCCCACAGTCTGAGGTGCCTCAGGCTGACCAAGAACCCCAATCATCAGGTACAATAAATGCAGGTCTCACGACAGGGAACAAAGTGCAGCCTACCCCGGATTCTAGGATTCTTTCACTTTGCGGAAAGCCAGAGGCCCAGACAAAGACATACAAATTGTTCAAAAATCCTTGGGTTGTTTGCAAAAATCCCTGCTTTGCGCATCTTGACATCTTGTGAATTCAAGTTTATCGAACCCCTGAAATTAGGCTTTGGTGGAATGTCACGTATACATTGTGTAGTACCAGCAACTGCTTCTCTGATAAGAGCCCAACACAAATCATTGAGTTATTTGACTTACATCTGAGATAGACCTGTGGTCATTGCTTCGACTGTACCAGATATGATATGATAGGTTATTTATAACGCGCTTAATACCCAGAGGTTTCTAAGCTCGGACCCGGGGATCGAACCTGTGTTGCTCCGTGTCGTCTTGCTTCCAAGGCGAACACGTTGCCCTTGAGCTATCCTCCTGAGACTCTAGATGATTGTGTTCACTTCAAAAAATGCAACAACGGAGGGAGTATGACAAGTGGTCGATCCCCAATGGTCCGAGAAACATCTGAGATCTTGGACAATGCGAAGGGATTGCACTGGCTTCAGATTGTATTGCCAGGCATTCAAAATAAGCAAAAGTGAGAATTAATTCTGTCCTCTTGGAATACTAGAGGCCACTGTCACTTTATAACTGAAGGGCTCTTACAAAATGCGTTGTCTGAATGTTGTGTGTTTATGCTACAGGAAACATGGTTATGCTCAAACTTCCATATGTATGAGTATGTATTGTACCAATCACCTGTGAAAAAAAGGTGCAAAAGGTCGCCCATATGGTAGTTTAATAACGGCAATTCGAAATGAATTGTGTTCCTCCCTAATTCTTCCCCTCAAACAAAGTGGAAATGTGCTTGCTGTAGAACTAAGGGTTACTGTATCATCCAAAGCCCATTGCATGTTGTTGATTAATGTATACGATCCCCCAGATGGGGGAAGTACGGATGACATATTCAACTATCTGGATTCTACTGTAACAATGGAAATGATATGGGTCTGATAGCGGGGACTTAATGCTCGATGTAAGGAGTCAATATTCAGAGGCAAATATGAAGCTATCTCTGCAAAAAGCACCTTTGAGAAGAAAAAAAAGGTGAATAACAGGGGTAGACAATGGACCAGGTTCCTGGAGGAGTGGAACATGTCAATAATAAATGGGAGAACCCGAGTGATATCCCGGGGAGACCCTCCTGAGATCTGGGGCAAGTCAAGCCACTCTAGCTTCCCTGTGTGGAAATGTGCCCCTGTTGGAGATGGTAAAAGATCTAAAAGTGCATGATATGGTTTTTAGCAACCACTCTTCAGTAATGTTAAAACATTGCATCCCCGGTATGGCACAGGCTAAAAATGGTCCTGGTATGCTGATCTCAAACCAGGCGGGAAACCATTATCCAGTGGTTGGCAGCCAACATACGCAGGGCATGCAGGGAAATGCGCATCAAGGTGGATGAAGCGATAGAGGCCATGCGATTTATGATGGTCGACGAATTGGAGACATGGTCATCTGAACGGGCACAGAGGACAGTTACCACCAGGGGAAACCTTTTGACGAATGTGGAGAAAAAGTCTGTCCATAACTATGAGCCAGTTATTCGAAAGGCACCTCTCTGGCGTTCTCTGCTCTCCTCCAACTGGTCTCTGCACCTGTTGCCTCTCCAAGCTGGGGTTGACAGCTTTGTTAGTCCATCATCCATACCTATATAGTCCCGCCGTGGCTGATTGTATAACTCCTTTGTTTCTGTTGATAACATAATCCTCATGCCTCCTCTGGGCCACCTCATACCAGTATTAACACAGTCAATGACCCTCATGTCTCCTGTGCTCTTTTTCGTCCTAGTACATTTGGCGTTGGCTTTATCTCCTGTATTACAACAATACATATGTTTACTTTTAATGAAATCTTTCTGAACAGTGGGAGGGCTAGGAAATGTTGGGGAGTGACCACATTCAATGGGCTGTACCCGAGGTGATAGTCCTTGTCCCCAGAGGGGGAATCCCTCCCCTTGAGTTCCTCCCGCATTAAACCGCCCTTAGGGAGACTATTTGGTAGCAGCCACAACTCCCTAGCTTCATGAAAAAGGGCTTCACCTTTGGGAGAAGTGACAACACCTTGTGAATCATCACATTTCTTAGGCAGTGCTCCAACCCATATCACTTCCAAGAAATAGATGGTATTCTCTTGACATGGTTCTAATGACTAGTTAAAACAAAAACATTTCTCCTATAGTGTGTACTGTTACCCAATATGCAAAGCTTTCTTCATGGAATGTCTATCTTTATCGCATTACTACTACATGCAGAAAAAACAATTTGGGCAGTGTGCGTATATTCAAAATGATCCTCATCACTCACTATGAATGCTAGTAGGTGATACACTGTACACTGTTGTTAAAATAATCTTGACGTCTTACCTATTTTCGGGAAGTCAAGCAGAACTCACTGATTTAATAGAAGCTGCCTTGTCAAGCTGCATGTTTATTTCCCAATTTGTCAGCCTCAGTTTGTTTGCCATTTATTTGCTTATGAGCCACCCTTTCCATAGACTCATAAGATAATACAGCCTTTCACAAGATCAATGATTATCCCACAAAGAATATCTTTCAATCATCAGCACTATCTGCTCAAAAATATTTATGATCACTCATAATAAATGTTTATTGAAATTATTACATTATAATATATGCACATTATTAGCCAATTATATGTGAATGGACCACAGACTTTGATTTTACATGCAGCACATACTTTATTACATATATTGCACATAAAATGCATCGCAGTGTTTAAAAAGGACAGAGGTCTAGGTGAAAGCAAATGATGTTAAAAAATAACAAAGACCCGAGCACTGATTTATTTAAATCTGCTACTTTGTTTTGCAGCAATAGCAAGGCATTCCATTGGTGCAATAATGTTGGACATTGTTGTGGCATGCAGATGTATTCCAATTTTTAGACTATGTGTTTCCAGGGCTAAGACTGTAAAAGTGAGACCATGTACAGACTCAAATTCCATTTTTGTCACACACGGGTTTGGCGACCGACTCTTTTTTCTATTTGTGAAGGCCAACATGCAATGCAATTCACCCCCTTTCTGTTCCCATGCACTACCTCGAGGTCTTGCCTGCTGTCTACAATTGTTTCCATTGTGTGTAAGGACAGCTAGCCATGACCTTGCCTTCAATCCATTGATGTTGAAATGCAACCCATTGTGATGGTATTTCAGGCCATGCTATGGATGCAACACACTCAAATCCCCAGTGTGGCAAAAATTCTGTGAGGACCTTCTAATCTTTAAGGAGTCCTTTACCACACACAACTTTCCCAAGGGCTGTGTGAGGCACCAATCTAGGCTCTGGCCATTTCTTCTTCCTCTGCTGTTGCTCATTTAGTGGCGGATGTGTGCAGGCATGATTATGTATGTTTGCATCTTGTGAATATTTTCACAGTTGCAAGAACTTCACCAGAGATGATTTCTTATGGACTGTGACCATTTGAGTAGTTTTTTATAGCCATTTTTTGCCAGCAGCACTTGCTTTCTTGGCAACAGACTATGAAACATGTCAAATATCAAACTGATACTGGATCTGTGGGAACCCCTGTCGCAACAGATGAAGTACATTCTTTGGCCTGGAACACCACGAAGCTTAGCATTGTTTTAGTCTCCATGTCCTGGAGGTGTCATATGTAATGCATAGCCCTACATCCCAAACTGCTTCATGCAATGTCCATGCAATGTCTCAATGTCCATCAAGCATGAATTTCCAGCAGGAGCATAGTCCAGTGCACCCTGAACTTGTAGCCAGATATCATGTATTTCACTAAAGAGGCATTTTCTCTGCTATTTGCAGTAGGAGTTCTTTGACATGAATACAAGTCCCAAAAACGTACAAAATCTAGGGATTTTAGCGGATGTTGATCCACCAAAAAAACAGTGTGCATGAGATTTCCTGCTAGTATATTACCAAGCAGTGGATGAGTGGACCACGAGATGCTGCAGTGCTTGTCCTTAGAGGTACCTTGAATGGTCAAATTTGTTCCAATTACTTTTCTTTTTAAATGATCAAAGGTTTGCCACAACTGTTGCACTGGAATAATGTGTTGCATTTCAACATCTTTAATATATTAAGGGGCAGCCGTCAAAAACAATATATTTTGGTCCAACAGAATACATTAGTATGGCAAATCACTTTCTTCAGCCTCAAACATGATGATAATTTCCTCCACACTTTACATGGTGTAGTCTGGGTGTATGTCTCTGTTATCTGTAGTGCCTTGAAGCTCTTTGGTTCACTTGAAAAGGGATAATCCTGCTGTCTGTTATGTGCTAAGTAATATTGGTGAAACGATCTCAACATTTAGAAAATTGCCCTTAAAATGTGTAGATCGTGTCACTTGCTGTTCAGATTGGAATTTGGTTGTCACTTCTATTGATAATTGCAGGAGAGGAGGACATATTGCAGAGTAGCCATTGTCATTCATTACCTTCCACGGCTCGACAGTGGTGTTCATCTTGAAATCAGGCCTCTGCACATTGGCATCCCTCATGACAACATTGGGTTGAGGTTTGGATTGTTGCAACAACCGTTCTTCCCAAATGACCATTGTTTGGCAGCTTAGATTTCTTGTTTGTTGTGTGGTCTGCGTTTTGCTGTTCTTCTCCACATCTAATTGAAACTAATTAAAAACAAAAATGTAAACTGCATGTTTTTGTTGTTTTTTGCAACCAAACAAGTAGGATGATGGTGTCATCAGGTCCAATATGGTAATATTTCTGCCACAAGTGATTTACAAAATTAAGTACCTTATGCACTTACCCTTATTTTTTTGGCGTGCTGGGTGTTATGTTTAATGATAGGGCTCTGACCTCACTTACAAGGACCAGCTGTGGAGCCACGCAGGTTAGTCCAGGAAGGCTTTATTGTACATATGTTCCAGTTAATCGTACTATGTATATCACAGGTTACAGGTAGCCACAAGTGGACATTACAGGAACAGACTCACCGGCCATCCTTTCATTCCCAGTTCAGGCCCCCAACTGACATTCATAGAACACTCACACACACATTCACTCAACATTCTCATGATTTGTCTGTCATGCATACAACTGCATCCCATCAGCATGCACTCCTGGCCAGTGATACAATACAAGACTGACTTACATTACAACATCTCCCTTCCATAACCAGTCACACACCACAACATCTACCTTGCATACAAAACCACACCCACCACATTCCTAACTACAACCAATAACCTTCCATCTGAATCTGCCACTCCCGGAATACAGAGTCTGCCACATTCTGGCACAACCATCCAGGGGAACCACAAGCAACTAATCCCGACAGAGAGGTGGGGAAACAAAACAGGGGGACAACGGATTGCCCAACGTCGGACCCGGATGCATAGCAAACATCGAAATGTTGCCGGAGAAGTCCACAAACTAACAAGCCGGGAAGGGGGTGTTGTCCATGACAGAAACGCCGAAGGGGAACATCATCCACCAACTTCCACCCTCACATTCAAGACACAAACATCTGCAATCGGCTCCCACTTATCACCCAATTTCAACCATCCCACCAGAATATCAACCACCAATGTACTAGTCAAAATGCTCAAACTAAACTTCAAACATCTGTGTATGCACTATCACCAACATCACCAGAAAACAATCACTAAAACCTCACTAACAATGCAGGCACTCAACACTCAAACATACCAAAAAGAATGGTGGGATGAGGCAGCAAAACAACATGTGCAAGCAGACCTCTCACAACAGGTGGTGGGGTGCCAAGTCCAACATGACCACTAGGAAGAAAACCATGTTCATCATCCATACTCACCCATGCCACATACATCCAGTCTAAACATGCTCACATGCATGCACCATACACACTGCACACACCCTCACCATCACACAAAATATAACAAATTCAACAAATAAGGTAAGATAACTATTTCATTTAAATAATACATAGAACAGAACTAAAATAGAAACTTGGCCAATATTTCTACAATCTAGCTAGCTTTTCTATACTTGCACAATATCTAAACCTCAATACCCACTTGGGTGCACTGTAACATGCTTTTCATTTTAAAATCCTTATGGACATTTCACTCCTCAAGTCCATATATTTGTAACTTTCACATTTGATGCATTTCAACCCTTCTTAGTTCGTGCATTTTTACTCAATTACTTTTCCTGCCCTTTGCGCCAACTCTATGCACATTTCCCAATAAATGCACAGTTTATTAATTTATCCTACCTGACCTGGGCACGGCCAACATCTTAAGAAACCATGGAAATCGTTAGCTTGTTTCCACACTTATACCTTTGCACTGTTGATTGCAGAACTCCTCATGGCAATCAGCTAAACTTTAACTTGTCCCCAGATGCAATACACACTGTAAGGTTGTATGTAATAATGGGAGCCGCACCATTAAGTTAAGTATACACGCTTTAATGTCCATTGGTTGTTCAACACTCGCGGTTCACGAAGCACGCAGGAAAGGCAGGTACACGCAGACATGACATACAGTCAAAGACACTGGGTCACCCACACCCACGCAGCCAGTTCCCTTCAGTCCACTACTCCAATGGTCACCCTTGGAACCCAGGAGAACACACATTCCCCCAGAGGTTCTGCCATCATCCAGAACGCACACACGCACAACACATTACTACACAGTACTTCAAATAGCACTATATGCATACTCCTTACGAGACACGTTTAGTCTAGTCAAAATAAATATTCATTGTGATGCTCCCTATACATGAACCCAGCACCATCAAAACAATGTGGTAGTGGTCGCGGATGACACAATATAATAGATATATTGGGGCCACAACACTTAACACCACTCCACGTGATAACGGCCCAACATCAAGCATTTAAATACAGTGTATCACTCGAACCGTATCATTTCCTTTTATCAATAGTTTTTTTTTTATGGAAACAATTATTTCCTCTTACACATCACCTAAACTAACTCACCATGTTTACTGCTTTGTATAATCTCATAATATCTTCAAATAGAATTTTCCTTCATTATATCACCACAAAAGTAATTTCTCATAATTACTTGTATAACCTAACTGTTGTTGTGTACGCCATGCATTACACCCATATTATATTTACCAGCTATACATTTTGCAATTATCATATTTGTGTCCCTGTATTGGAATGGTGCTGCAAAAAAAAAAAAAAAAAAAAGATCCACATTAAGGATATGCTGGTGTGGTCAAGGCCAACACACGTTCAGAAATTCCAGGCAGATTGCAGCATTCTTCTTGGTCAACAACGTTACAATACTCAGCTAAAAACAAGTTCCATGTAATCTTCTGACGTGGATCTAAACGTATCTGAAATTCACTCATTCGTTTCCCAGCTCCGATATGGATAGCGCCTTCATTTGCACATTAATTCACTTAATCTTTCTGGTAATTCCATGTTTCATTTATACAATAATGTGGTGGTCTTTCGTGTCATCTAACATTTCATTTGATACTGCGGGCAATCGTTGATTCACAGATAATTCGTAGTTGCCTGTCATGTATCCGGTGCCGCAACCGTTCCTAATCTTCATTGGAAGTGCCTTGGAAGTGTAAGGCTCTTGGGCTGAGACGCCTGCCTGCCTCCCTGATCGAGGCTGACTGAGGCTGTAAGGACAAGAGGAAGGTCTGACCCCTTCATAGCGGCGAAACGCTACTGCCGTGTGGACTTGGACAGTTACTGCAAAAATCGGACTTCATTGCCCAGAGTAATTACATCTTTTTTGTGCTTATTGAACTTGCGTATCTCCGCTGTGAAGCTTGGGTGTGGAGCTTCTGGGGGTGACTTGCTCCTCCTCCGTGTTGTGCTGACCCAGGTTGTTTATGTTTGCGCACAATCTCGCTAATGTCAGGCTTTATTCTGACTTTTTTTTTTGTAGATCCTGTGCGTGCTGTGGCTCCGCCCCCCATCCCTCCACTCCTTCAGCCAGCCTACTTACACTCAGGCACGTGCGCATTGGGCGCACGCATTGGAAGTGCCTTGGAAGTGTAAGGCTGTTGGGCTGTTAGGAAGTTGGGATGTGGGTGAGTCCTAACTTATGCTTACATTTTCACTGCTTCTTTAACTGCATACAGACTGCTACCAGGTTGTTGTTGGCACTGTGCAGAGGTAATTGTTTATTTTTGTTATTATTTTGTGTGGGTCCAGTTTATTGCAATATGTTGTTGCGCTTCATGCTTTAATAACACTGAACCATTTCACAAGGTGCTCTCACTATCATTAATTGCACCGAGGGTTAGTACCATTCTACCATGGTAAACGGTCTGCGTAGCGGACGAAAACTTTATACGGTTACACCCAAATCTACCTCAAATGTTATCTTGCTGACACTTCTCCTACAATGTCCGACGTCCATTTTATTGTTCCCGAGGCTACTATAGCTTCTATTCCTAAAGAGCCAGTCCCGTCTCAGATTGAAGAAGATTTCATTTCTTCTGCGTCATCTGAGTCTGGGAAAGCTCGCCCTATTGATAATATGCTCACAGATGAGCCATCACAGGTTTCTGATAATATCAAGGTAGATTCTACCTGCCTTGCATCTGACACTAATTTTGTGCCACAGGACGCACAGCTGAGTCAAATGATTGTTAGTGACTCAGTGATTTTATCAGGTATAGGCGCACAAAGTGGACATAGTAATCCCGAAATTTCCGTAAATAAGTAAGCGCTTCTGCAGCATTCACTTCACTTAGACAGAAGCGACATTCCGGGAGCTTTTACAACAGCACCCGATGCTCATAATGGAGTTCCTGCTGTTGGTGATATTTGCCATCCCAAGGCAACTAGTGAAGCGATATGTACTCTTTTTGCGCAAGCTAATGCAATCTCAGAGAACCGCACCAATGCTCAAGTACATAAACACGCTGTAGGTTCTCTAATCCTAAAAGAGGCAAATAAAATCTCACCCATAAAATGGGACAATGAGGATGATAAGCTGGACTGCACCGCAGAGAGAGAAACCATAAAAAGATTGATGGGAGTGGAGGGTGGTATTACCCATCACGCTGATTTTTCAATGCTTGTTCCTGCAATTGAATCAGAGCTAGGAAAGCGTATAAGGCTTTCTAACGAACCCTCGACTCCCGTTACTCAAAGGAAATATGGCATAGAAAATGTCTTCTTGTATAATAACTTGTCTAATTACTCATATAGTGCTCCATCGCGGAATTTCTCATGTAGTGATGGGCGTGGTTTTGATGGTATTTTTACCCCTAGAATTCCACTGTTACCTCCTGCTGTTAGACAAAAAATCAGCTCCCCTATATTAGAAAAAACTGTATCTCATCATCCTAATAGCATTAACACCTTTGAACAATCATTGGCTCATCATCTCTCTGAGGCCGAACCATTTAATAACGAACCTGTTCATGAAACAACAGCAAGTTTAGATGAGGTTCGAGTGAATCCTGAAGCATTTCCAGTTCTCACTCGAATACTCAACTTATTGGACAGGGGCCATGAACAAACACATGGTGAGGTTAGGATGTTCCAAATGCAGATGTCTGAAATGATAGGTAAGCTCAGCAAAATTGAGGGGATGCTATTCACCTGTGACGCAATTTCTGCTCCTACCCAGAAGTGCGATAAGAAGCCAGAGTCTCATTCTAGGGCATCTCAGACTAAAACATTTTCTGAAATAGCGGCGCACAAACCCCATAACGAGTTGCCATTATGCCAAAGCATGGACTCACAATTTTCTCAACTCATTGCAACTAATGCAGCCAAAATTGCAGAATTGTCATTGAGATTTGCAGCACCTGGTCCTTTACAGTTGCCCAATTCTTGTTCTAACGAAATTGGACTAGTAGGACCAATTAATTCTCGAGAGATTGAGAACCTGGAAAGCCCCACGGCCCTCACAGATCTCATTGGTCTCTCTGAAGACATCATAGAGTCAACAGTAGGACCGGGTCTGCCTGAGAATGCTTATGGTAATAACGAGATCTTTAAACCGGTATTGACGCGTAAACAAAAAAGAGCTAATGCCAGAGTTGAGAAACGCAAAGCCTTTGAAAAGAGATCTATGACTAAAACAGAAAAAAAACAAAAAAATGTACCTTCTGAGAAAATTGACAGCCATAACACCCATATGAAGAATATATGTACTCTGTCGGGTGGTGATGCAATTATTAATCTAAATCAATTGAATACAGAGTCTAAGCTAATGCTTAATTTACCTGTGCTCCAGTCACAGGCTCAGTTATCGATCAATCTGGTAGCTGAGCCAAAAACAAGAAAAATTAAAAAAATTAAAGCACCTCCTCAAGACAGAAATGATTTAACAGATTTATCTGAACAGAGCTCAGGTCCCAATGATAACAAAGGCCTACTTAAATCATCTAAAGGCGCTAATCTAGTCTCCAAAGGACTTACTAAAGGAGCCTCTCTACTCTGTGGCCCTTCTGAAACGTCTGAAACAAAGCAATCTGTTCTCTCAAATTACTACCCAATTTTGCGCATCAGGAAAACTGAAAAAGTAATTATTGGCGCAACAAAAGATCAATGTGTTAAAAGTTCTGTCAAAATGGCATCAACCAGAGTAAACAGTGCATTAATATCTTCTGCTGAATGTATGGTAAATATTGGGGGGAGTGGTTTTAACAAAGGAGTACTTATCGGGGAAGTGCCTTCCCCTGCTAAATCCAATGATCAAGAAACTATCTCCCCCCCTCCCAGGCGTAGTGAAGATCAAGAACAAGTTATAGAATGTAATGACCCTTCTCCCCCTCCTATAGAGCTTAACTCTGCTTCAATAATGGGCTGGCAAAGTGATTCGAAATGTCACAGCAAAGCCCGTTTGAATCGGATGTTTCTCCTAAATGCTTTACAAGAGATTCCAGCACTACGCATTATAAGATCCAATGATTTAGATTGGATCAAACTAGCCTCAGTGAATAACAACAGAATGATATGCAGATGGACTTCTCATTTTATTCTCAAACTTGTCTGGGAACATAGAGAAGATCTGATCTGTATTGGTTTAATGCCGCACTTATTCAGTACAATTGAGGATGCTGCTCGCTTTGTTGAAACTCCACTACCTCCCGTAGTTATGACAGCTTTAGGAACGTCCCAGGGTAATCCTGCTACCATAGATGAACACACTATGAAACAATTTATGGCTTTTGTTACAGCCATAAAAGGAATGCCATGGATGGATCCTTGTACTGCACAATCTACCTTGAAATCTCATAAGGTAAATAACTGTTAGTTCTGCTAACTTTTCTGTAATTTCCTGGAATTCCTGCGATTTAATTAATTTTAGACATTGGTGCAGGAACAAAAACAATTTCAACCCAGACATTATTTTCCTGCAATTATCTATGTGTCTGGCCTCTTTTACAGTTGAGGGTTATTATACCTTCTGTGAACCATCAAAGCGTGGTTCCTTGGGAAGACCCTCAGGAGGTCTAGCTATTTTAATCAACACAGCATCTAGATGCTCCACTAAATTAAGTAGCAATTCTGATGCGTTTTTGGTTATTCAGCTAACTGCTGACAAGGATCCAACTATAGTCTTCCTGCTTATTTGCATTTATTGGAATAAGTATTCGAAGTCTCTAGTTTCTATACTTGATGAACTGACTGCAACATTGGAATTGGCTTTCATAGAAAACCCCACAATAAGCATAATCATTGGAGGAGACTTCAATTCATTCTGTTATGACACTGCTCTTTACTCTGAGGCAAGAGTCATAAAGCCTTCAGTTTTATCAAGGCGTAATGGTCAGGAGTGGGTTGACCTACTTTTGACCTGGGATATTCAATCTCCCCCTATGATTTTTGACTCCTTTAATTATACTTGGTCCAGGGGAACTAGTTTCTCTCTAATTGATTTCTTCTTTATTTCTTCTGGTTTACATCAATATATTGCTCCTGTTAACATTCTTAATCCTGAAGTGGGCGATCACATGATGATTGAATTATTGCTTCAAATTCCAATTGCTCGAATTCCCTTATGACCATTTGTTACCTTTAGTGGAACCAGATCATCCATCTTTATCTGTAAGATGGAACCCTTCTATCTGTCGTAGACTCATTAAGAACATCAAATTGGATAAGGAAATTATTACTCACTGTTGTGGTCATGGTAATTCTCTTTATGATTTGGATACTAATAACTCCTTGTGTATACAATCTCATGTAAGGAGGCTTGCACTAGAAAAATCCAATCGTACCAATCTCCACTTGCATCATGTACACTCATACAACTCTAACCTTGCTGTTTGCAAGAAAGAGGAAAATGTTTTAATTAAGCAGTTACTTAAAGAAAATCAAAATAACCTTCATTGTGAAATGTTGAATGAACAAATAAGAAAACAAGCCTATAAAAATAAAATTAAATGGCTGCATACACAATTGCATATCACTGACAATCAGAATATGATTGGTCATCTCTTAAGACATGACACAAGGCATGTATGGTCGTTTTTGTGTACACTAACCTCTTTCCCTGCCACTGTAGTGGAGTGGGTCATCTCTGCAGAGAAATGGTCAAGTTTTATAAAGAATAAATACTATCTGCCTGATCGCTTCAGAATATTGAAAGGCTCGCACCCCAAATTACCTTTGGGTATACAATCCTTGTGGTCCTATGAAGATATTATATATGCCATTGGACAATTGAATAATTCTAGGGCCCTGGCCCCTATGGTCTTCCCCCCTGTGTGTATAAATCGGATCCTAATTTTTGGGCTCGGATTTTCAAATTCCGATTTGACTTGATTACAACAACTGGGACTGTTCCTTTGTCCTGGTGTTCAGCACATATTATTCCAATTTATAAGAAGGGTCCTCCTGAATCCCCTCTTAATTACCGTCCAATTGCGCTTACTGACGCTTCCTCAAAGATATTTTCACTTTTATTGTTGAATCAATTACAAACACATATTGCCCAAAATAATCTGCTCTCCCCATATATGGTAGGGTTTCGCAAATATATTGGCTGCCACTTGAATGGTACCATCTTAGGTCACCTTCAAGCTCAAAATTTTTCATCTAAAATGGGGCCTGGTTATTTGGCCAGTCTTGACCTCACTGCAGCTTTTGACAGCGTGATTCGAGAAGTTCTCTGGTCCAAAATGCTAAACTTAGGAATTCCGTCTTATTTGATAGCTTTAATCACCTTATTACATTGTGATACTACCTATCGTATCAGACTAAATTGTGAGGGGGCCCTGTCTTGTCCAATTCCAACTGAGATCGGGGTGAAACAAGGGTGTACCCTAGCAGCAGTACTCTTTAATTTATATCTTCTTGGCCTTGATAAGTCTTGGAGTAGTTCAGTGACATTTCCTGCTAAACTTGGGTCTATTAGATTGGATTGGATTTGTTTTGCTGATGATCTTTTACTCATAGACAGAACACCATTTGGTCTACAAGAGAAATTAAACTGCTTTGACAGTTATGCTAAAGAACATAATCTCTTAACAAATCCAAGCAAATCTCACATTATAACCTTTAGAGATGGTAAACGTAAAACAGCACGTTTGAGACGTTATAATCAATGCTCCCCTAATCCCCAGTCTCAATGAGACAGTTATAATACATGTTCCCCTAATTCGCTATTTGGGTTACCCATTGACTGACTCCTATTCATTGTCCATGTGGAAGAACTACCTAAATGTTAAAGCAAAATCATTGATTTCAATGATGAAAATTATATTTCACAAGTATTGTATGTTTTCTCTCCTCCCTCTTATTCAATTTTATTTGCTGAAAGTGGATCCTATTCTTCTCTATTCATTGGACATCCATACTTTTGAAATTGATTTCTATCTAGACAGTCTACAGGGTAGAATTTGGAAAACTGTTCTTGGCCTGGCTCAATCGATTCCAAACGCTATCATATTTCATGAACTAAATTTGCCACCCCTCTCAGCTAAACATAACTGGCGTCGCATAACTATCCTCATAAGAATTGTTGACCCTCCTAAAAACACCCTTTATGAGAATTTGAATAAAATCTGGGATGATCCAAAAATTCCTTCTTTGTACAAATTGACGTCAAAATTAAAATTGCTGCTTAATGATATTAACGAAACCCCGGAATCTATGTGTGCGCGAATGCCAAATCAAAAATTGAAATTCGAGCGTTACCATTGGTGCATTAGTTTGCAAAGGTAGCGGGCGCCCCTCTCTCGACAGAACAAGGCCTGATAACCTGTTCAGTGGTTATTAACCACTTGAGAGTTCGCAGCCACTGCTTTTACTCACTGTGCCTTTCACAGATGGGAAATATCCATTTGCATATCAGTCTTTGTCCTGCCCAGGGGCAGTCCAGCACCGAAATGCAATGGCAACTCCAACCTGAACGAGAGTACCACCAGCAACCCCATACACGTGTTTCACCCTTGTTGGGGATCATCAGTGAGGTGAAGCTGATGCCTCTCTAAGCACAGTGAGAGGGAGACCACGTCTGGTTGCCCCCAGGAGACCTAGGGTTACCAATCCCAGGTTCCTTAAAATTTAGTTTGCAAAGGTAGCGGGCGCCCCTCTCTCGACAGAACAAGGCCTGATAACCTGTTCAGTGGTTATTAACCACTTGAGAGTTCGCAGCCACTGCTTTTACTCACTGTGCCTTTCACAGATGGGAAATATCCATTGGTGCATTACGTTGGATTTGATTGGGGGTTACCCCTCTTTCTCCGAGTACAACTTATATCGAAGGAAATGGGGCAATCGCCATAAATATCTAAATCAATTCCCTTTCCCTTATGCAAGGAAATTGTACCTTCGATTTAGACTCAATCAATTACCTGTTTTTGCTATAACCAAGTACTGGTATAAGAGTCAGCAGCAAGTAGGTTCAGGTTTCTGTCGCTTTTGTACCAGGAATGAATGCGAAGAAACCCTAAACATTTGGTTATCTCTTGTCAATTTTTTGAAGTCCCTCTTGCGCGCATTTTTGACCTAGAGATGTCACTCGAGGGTCAAATCAAAAGAGAATTCTTATGGAAACGATGCATGGAGGGCTACAGGCGACACTTTATCTTGAAGTTGATTGAGTTTCTTGGCCATATAGAGGCACATCTAACGGAATTTGTTGAACTACAAAAATTATCCCTAATTGACTCCTAAATCTTCTTATATGTTGAATTTACTTATATTTTTCTTCTTTATATCCCTATATTCAATATTTTATCTTGAAGTTGATTGAGTTTCTTGGCCATACAGAGGCCCATCTAACTGAATTTACTGAACTACAAAACCTATCTCTAATTGACTCCTAAATGTTTCTTATATGTTGAATTTACCTATATTTTTCTTCTTTATATCCTTTTGACCTAACTATATGGTGATAATAACTGATGCTGTAATGAATATCGTGTTTATGTTCATTGACAGGGGCTGTTGTGAATTCTTGTCACCCTGGATTAACAAGCTTATTGAATTGGGATAAATTTGTCTTGATTGAGACGCATTGTGAAATGAACTGGTTATTTGCTTAAAGCATGCACTCACGTATGCCAAAGATGTATATATATTAACAAAATGATATTAGTTTCCAACATATTAGAACTTTATGCACTGACTGAGTGACTTTTTATAATGTGGGGACAATTTATTTTTCGTTTTTTTTGATGAATTGTAAAATTTTATGAACTTGTTAAAATGTATATATTCTGTATTACTATGTATTGTTTCTAACTTTTGTAAAGGTTTTTTTTTTAAACCATATACAATAAAAAAAAATAATCTACATCACTTCTTAGAATGCACGCAGAGCACATCTCATGTCTCAGTCTTCAAGTAGTGCCCTGCTAAGTAAATTGAGTTGCTTTGGCAACAGGATACAAGACCATTGAGTCCACATCAGAGGACAAACATAAAGGTTTTACCAGCCTTCATGGCGGTTGGGTGCTTTATTCTAATTTATCCAGTGCGTAATAAACAGTTGTCCTCACAACGTTCTGACTGCCATCTTCTCTCCCGGCCTGCTTTCGCCATGCCAATTTGGCCTCCTGCTGACATCATCAGACATATCAGGTCCTCTTCAAAAGCCCAAACTTCCTCTACTACAATGGCCACATCCTCAGGGAGGCCCTGGAAACAACGCTGCCTCTGGTCTCATCATAATGTGAATGTCATACCGCTGGCTGGGAGAAAAACGTTGCGAGCCGGAAAAAAACACGATGCATACATCGCTAAAAAAATTTTTTTCCCATTCTGTTCCCACTGACACTTTTAACCTAAGGTTGTATTGTTGAAAAACATACTTCACGCTGGCAACAGGAATCACCTATCCAGGACTTATCATGTGTTGGATTGCATGTTCACTTTGTGACAGGCTGGCTCAACCAAATGTTAATGCCACTTTAATACTAGAGGCAACAAGCGCCACACTTATGTTTTTTCAGAGGAGTAGACTCTCCCTCGCTGGGGTTCTCTGGGGTATATTTCGTTGGTGGGGGCCAGCCACCCAGAGAACCAATTTAATGCTTTGCTGGGAGAGGATGATATATTTTTTAAATGTACGGGGGAACGGTGGGTATTACTGCAGCTGCTTCCTCCTCCCACAGCTCTCCTTACTTTGTTTAGTTGCTTTCATTTCTTACTCTGGTCCAGCCATTTTCTGTCCTGTGTTTAATCTCTTCTCTTGATGTGGTTTATTTTAATCTTCCTTATCGCCAATGTTAGGTTTAATGATAGGGCTCTGACCTCACTTACACAGACCAGCTGTGGAGCCACGTAGGTTTGTCCAGGCAAGCTTTATTGTACATATATACATTTCTATAAGTTCCAGTTACTTGTAGTATGTATATCAAAGTTTGCAGGTAGCCACAAGTGGACATTACAAGAACAGACCCACCGGACATCCTTTCACTCTCAGCTCAGGCCCCCTAGTGACATTCATAGAACACTCACACACACATTCACTCAACATTCTTCTGAGCTATCTATCATGCATACATCAACATTCCATCAGCATGCACTCCTGGCCAGTGATACAATACAAGGATGACTTACATTACAACACTGTGCTACAATAACTGAACTTCTACCCGTGGCTGTCTCAGGCTACATTGTGATAATTAGAAAATTGTACAGTTGGACAAATGGCATTATTATATGATATGATATGATATGATAGTTTATTTATATAGCGCCTATACACAATGTGATTCAAAGCGTTTCAAGGCAAGGGAGGGAACAAGGGAAAATACACAGACATTCGTACAGGCCATGAACAGTAAGAATGTGAAAATAACTATTGTACTCGGCCTGCGACATTTCAGATAGTGCAAGAGCTAAGACATAGATAAGGAAGGGAGGGAGAGAGTGGGAAGGAAATGGAAACAGACAGGCGACTATTGTACTAGGCCTGACAACATTTCTGGTAGAGCCGGAGAAAAACAAAAGGTGAGGAAGAGAGGTGCAGAAAGGGAGGGGAGGAACAAAACAAGCGACTATCGTACTAGGCCTGATGACATTTCAGATAGTGCTGGAGGAGTGGTGGGGAGGAAAAAAAGTAGGGGGAGAAGGGATGTGACAGACGAGGTTGCTATCATACTAGGTCCAGGGACAATTCTGATAGAGTAGGTGCATAGAAGAAAGTAAGGGGAGGAGGGGAGGAGATAGGAAAAGGGAGAAAGGGAGAGGAGGAGAGACGAGAGAGTAAGCAGTCAAAAAGAGTGTTGAAGCAAGAGGGGAGAGTGAATACAATTTCAGAAGTCAGTAGTAACACATAATGTTGCAAGCCAGGATACAAGATGAAGATGGGAACAGCATGATTCACGGTCACCATGAGTACAAGATGCAAAGGAAGTCTAGCATGAGAGTTGAGAAAGGGTGGTGGTGAATATGACTAGCACAGTATTTTATGTACATCTACACAGAACATACCCAAAAGTATTTCGTTTTGTATTGAAAAACATTTGCTAGTTCAATTACTTAATCAGTATACATACACGTTTTGAAGTTCAGGCACGAGGACACTACTGCAAATGCAAAAAAGAAACATGCATGGCATACCTGTTCACTTGCGTTGTGTTGTATGATTGTGAGAGAAGAGTTGCCATCACAGTCTCCTCCTGCAGTACAAGCAAAACAGACATATGCGTCCAGGACACAATTATGACACAAGGATATGGTATGTTGCTGAACATTCCACTAGGCCTAGAGACAGCACAGACTTACAATTGTGACATGCATGCTTCCACTTGTAGCCATGGCCCCCTATCCCAAGTAAAGGCCTCAGCAAAAACACTTGGGTTACCTCGTCTCATTGGGTTCTGTCATATGGTCCTGAGAGAAGAGTCGCCATGATGGTCTTCTTCTGCAGGACAAGAGATGAACAGAAAAATAAGTCAAAGGCACACATTTACATAAGAAGATTGCATGGCGCTCTACATTCCAGTAAGCTTAGAGGTAGAACAGACTTACAAGAGCGACATGCATGCTTAAAAACCCGGATAAAGCACAATTCTAACCCACTTGGCATACCTGCGCTCCATGGGAAGTGTCGGGTGGACTGGCAATGGAGCGGCCATCACAGTACCATCCTTTTGAAATGTGATCAAGAAGGACAGAGCAGAAGTCAGAATAATCATATAAGCAATGTGAAGGGGCAATTCTTTTTCATTGGCCAACCCACTACAATGACAACATGAATCTCCCTGCTGCTCAAAATTGTCATACAATAAAATACATTTGCAGCAATGAATAAAGAAATGGTGACTCTGATCAAAATTGGTGAATGCCAGGTGTCAGAGGGTGATGAGACTGCTGTGTGAAAACACATATTTTCCTGCATGACAGAACATCAATGATGCATTTGTCAAAGTCACTTTAATTATGACTCTATCGAATGGGATGGCCAAAACAATTAACCCTGTCCACAAACTGTAAATAATAATAATAATAATAATAATTTGGCATTTATATAGCGCTACGAACCCTCAGGTATCTGAGCGCTGCTTATTATTACCCACGGTGTGTGGTGCTCATTTATCGACCTCGGAAGGATGAAAGGCTGAGTTTGGCGCTGCCGGGATTCGAACCTGCGTTAGCAGACTCTGCACTGATGCCAAAGCGAGCGCTCTACTCGCTGTGCCACTTGACCGGCTAAATATTCAAGATCTCAATTGTATACCCCTAAACCTGCATCCCTAAGACACAAAGCAACACAGGGTAACATACTTATGCATCGTCAATTGTTTTCAAGAATGCTGTGAAAGCTACAGACATCCTGGTCTCTTCCGGTATCATAGAAAATAAATGTGAAGAATACATGTTTTTATAACAAGCAATTTTGATTTGTGGAACAGTTCCTACTCATGCCACACAATGAGACGTTTGATTTTGGTCTATTGATATCTCCCGATTGAGAAGACTTTAAAAAAGTGCAAACCAAGCATGTCAGGCATACCTGTGTATCAATGAGTAAAGAAACACTGATGGCTGTGGCCTTCTTTTCTAAAACATAACACATGAGAAGTGAGAAAGCAGATGTTTGAACAAGCTCAAACAGAAGAGGACAGCACACTGCACATGCCAAGGACAATACAATTAACGATAATAGTGCCACATATTTAATCACTTGTCAGAATACAGTCTGTTAAACTGAACAGATAAAGAAATGCTGTATGGCATACCTGACCACTCTGTGAAGTGTTAGATGATTATGTGAAAGCATTGGACACCAATGCTTTCACAGTGCTTTCACATGCTTTCCAATGCTTTCATTCGTAGTTACCCCCCCTGTGGATAACTAGAGGCTGTGTCACTGATAGGATACCAGAAAATGTGATAGTACGTACTTTGCTAGCAGCCGAATCCTCAAATGAACAATTATCAATGACATGCCTGCTGTCAATCTAAATGCCTTTTTATGGACCTACACAATGCACAAAGCAACTCACAGTGCAATGCCTGCAATCCAAGAGAAGAGTTGGTTGGATCTGTAAGACTATTTGATATCTCTGGAGCCTGCTGTGTTATAGAACTTTAGCTTGCGCCGCACCTAGATAGAAATGTGATTGTTAACATACACCAAACTTAGAATTCTGAACTTTAGCTTGCATCGCATCTAGATAGAAATGTGATTCTTAACATGCACCACACTTAGAATTCTGAACTTTAGCTTGCGTCGCATCTAGATAGAAATGTGATTGCTAACATACACCAAACTTAGAATTCTGAACTTAAGCTTGCGCCGCATCTAGATAGAAATGTGATTGCTAACATACACCAAACTTAGAATTCTGAACTTTAGCTTGCGTCACATCTAGATACATATGTGATGGTTAGCATGTGCCACACTCGTATGGAATTCTTAACTTACCGCACCTAGATGGAATCCCACAATTGCAAGGACAGCAATGTCAACTAACCAACCTACTAACATTTTCATCCCTCTGCATACACCTCTCAAACTCTAGCCAAACACAACCACAAGCCTAAAACGCAGCAATCCGCACAAACGTCACAACACTGCAAAAACAAAACAAACCACACATAGACTTGCATAACAGCACACAACGACTACCGATCGTAAAACACCCCAAGCCCAGCCAACGGACCCACCGGGCTGAGGCTGCCAAAAGCGCATCACTGCTCTCTTGCACTTTACCAGCTTATTCCCACTAACCCACCCCCCTCCTCCCTTTTCAGAGCCACCAGAGAGCCAGGGGACTACTCCGGTGGTGATAGTGCGCGGTACAAATATACTTTAACATTAACATAGATAAGAAAGAGGCCAAGAGAAAAATGCATAGTTATGAAATCAGCAACTGTGATGGAACAAGGCTTTAAACTGTGCATAGTTTTTACAGAGAGTGATTATTGGTGACATGACCTGTAAGAATGATAACTGACTAGGACTATTTCATGCACAGCATACAATAACCATAAACATATATGGAGCTTTTAGTGCAATCTATTCATGTGAACTTAAAAAGAAATAGCAGAATAATTCTCATGTATAGTTCAATAAATAAAATGGTTCTGGACGCAAAATAGTTGAAATTGAAACATAAAAAATATGCTTATGACTGTGCTCCATTGATCTATATTATACTCACGTCCATGAGCAAAGATAATGGGTGCAGCTGCTGCATGTAACCTCAGAACCAGTCTTGGGTAGCCCTTCTTTGTATACTCAGAAGACGTGTACTTCTCAGATGTGAAATGTTCACTGCACACCCAGAATTGATTTCCCCGTGTATGGGTCTAGATATCACTGGCATGGATATCGATTGTTGTCAGTGCCCCATCTTTCAGAAAATGTGTAGCACCCTCCCAGGTATCTTCAGATGTGTCTTGTTCGGATATCCCATGACAATGAAAAATACATTGTCTCAAAGAGAATTGTATCTTTTTGGATAGTATTGATATCAGGTGTTTAAAAGAATGAAGAGGAGAATAGCTAGTATGTCACACAAAGAATACCACTTACTTTTGGTGCTATGTGAGGTTCGCAATTGTTGGATGGATAGCAGTGTGTAACAGTTGAAAGTTAAACATAGTTATATTTTAGAGTCAAACCGTTCTTCATACCCTATGCTCTGCAGGTGCAAATATAAAATGTGGGTGGACACATGATGAGCAGTCAGTAAGTAAGTAAGGGTGCAGAAGTAAGGCTTGTACACAACAGTGGCATACATTTGGGTACAGACTTTTATATTTTTTTTAAATAAAGGGAAATGCCTCTCTGTCCCTAAAGCTAAGAGGGGTTTTCCTGCCAAAAAGAAAGCTAGCAAAATCGTTAGAATGTCCAAAACCAAAACGTCAGTCAGTGTCCCAAAAGTTTACTTCTGTCCCTAATACTAACAACTTAAGCTAACTGTGCAAGGATGAAATCTTCCCAAAGTAACGTGTTTGGGATAGTTCCATTGAAGGAAAAAGGTCTCAGTCTCTCAGGCAAAAAAGTGTTGAAATAAACAATGTTCATAAGCATAGAATTTATTCCAGGGCTAGGGTTGTGTTCCTTTCCCCTAGACCTTTTGGGCTTCTGAGCCACTTACCCTTTTAGCCAGAGTTCTTTTTACCCCATCAACTTGGCACACTTTCCTACCAAGCACAGGATTATGTAATTTTTGCTTCCAAGGTGCTTGATGCCCTTGTTCTCAACCTAGGACCCCATGACCCAGACCCGCAAAGACAGACACAGTTTGGTTTACTCTCCTGCCAAGCTGTTGTCCTCTCATGGACAGTCTCCTGTTTCTCCTACGGGGTCCCAGACCCTCTTATTCATCATTCGATTAGACCTTCATCTTTCATCTTGTGGCGTCCCAGTGTAGGAAGGAAAATCTTTTTCCAAGATGGCCACCATGAAAAGGGAAGGTCGAGGGTCCCATACAGGGCCCCTCTTCTCTTTCCATGGCAGCCTGCAGAAGGCAAAAAGAGAACCCTATGACCATATTACCACAAGCACATTTTCCTTCCCTTTCAGATCTATCCTAACTTGTGGTCATGGCCAGTAGCCAGATTGTCCGGATCATGACCTTATTCCATGACCCGGACTATCTGGCCACTAACCTTGGCCAAAGGCTACCCCTCAGTACAAAAGGTATACCGCTATTTTTTGTAGCTACATTATGGCACTGTCAAATAATAAAACACTGGCACATTTGCAAAACTATGCTTGTAGGTCCTTGCCAATTCTCCTTACGCAAGGTTGCTGGAAATCCACCCATGTTTTATTTTTTCAAAAGTGTCAAATGTATGCACATACAATCGTCATATAACCTAGCCCCCACTTCACAAAATCCATTCAGACTTTACAAAAACATCTATATCTAGAGCTATAATCTTTTTGCAAACCTTTGTATAGATTTGTCAAATGGCACCACATTTACAAGGCTTTACAATATTTTGGGACCCCCCTCTAATTTTGCTCCTTCTTGACAGAATCCCACCAAACTTCGTAAAAACATGTATATCTAGATCTATTATCAGTTTGCCAAATGAAGTGTAGATTCGTCAAATGGTACCTCATTTATAAGCCTTTACATTATTTTGGGACCCCCCTCTAATTTTGACCCCTAATGACAGAATCCCACCTAACTTGCATACTCACTCAGAATCAGGTCAGGAATATACATGCAACATTTCATGCAGTTCCATTAAGTGGCGCCAAAGTTATAAGCCATCCAAGAACTGCATTTCACCAACCCTGTAATGCTGAGGTGTCTGCAAACGTTCACAGGACTGTTCGCGAACATCCAAACTGTTTGTGGACTTTCACGGCAAAAAACACGTGTTTTTTTGCTTCTTGCAGCCATATTCTATCCCATCCTCATCACCCCTCACCGTCCCAGAGATTATTTGACAAGTGCAATGTTGTGTTTTTTAATATGGTTTACCGCAATGTCTGCGGACACCGGCCACTGTCCGCAAATCCAAGATGGCGGGCGTTTCCAAAAATCTGACGCACTTCACGCTCTTCACCATCCAATCAGCGAATATGTCGCATGTCCGCGGACATGACGCAAGCCGTTTAACCAATCGGTGTGCTGTCCGTGGAGCGTACAAAGATATCACACATTTGTTTTGGTCATTTAAAAAAAAAACTACTGGACGGATTTTCACCAAATTTACAAAAGCACGCTTTCGGGACCAAGCCGCTGCTCCTGCCGCAAATTTGGTGAAAATCCGTCCAGCGGTTTGGGCTGTAGGCATGAGCAACGTTTTTTTCCCCATTCAGTCTATGGGAAAAAAAGACTTTTTGGGACCACCCCTATAACTTTGCCCCCCCTGCCCCCCCTGGACCAAACCTGGACCAAACCTCACCAAACTTTGCTGTGGGCCATGTAATATTAATATATATGGTTACGTGATCAAGCGCTCAGTCGAGCGTGAAACGCGTTGTAAGCGGGCCGTGCCTTTTGGCGTCCTGCCTCTGTTTGCATATGCTGTTTTCCCAGCCTTTTGTTTTGTGCATTTGCACAGCTTATAATTGATTAAATATTTTTCTTTGTTTCTAATTTGTGTGAGCTGCGCTTTTTTCCTTACTTGGATATGAATTCACGGAGAGTGCGGTCCTTCCCCTCTCCTCCTTTTGTTTACATATATATATATATATATATATATTTTGTTTAGCTAGCACCCTTAAGCCTCTGGGTCGGTGGCTGCGCTCTACAAGTCAAATATATATATATGCGCTCTACAAGCCAATGTATATATATTTGACTTGTAGAGCGCAGCCACCGACCCAGATGCTTAAGGGCACTAGCTAAACAAAACAAGAAACACAACAGCAAGGGGTCTCTGAACATATCACAACAAAACAGAAGACAGAGGAGTTCAAGATCACAACAGAGGCATTTAGTTAAAAAGTAGGGGTTTCAGGCCCTTTTTGAAGACTGTGATGGAGATTTCCTCACTGAGATTGATGGGCAATTCATTCGAGGAGATAGGTGCTATTGAATAGAAGTTTCCTGTTTTTGCTTGCATGAGTATACAGGCAGGAATATTTAACAGGGAGCCATGGTTTGATCTCAGATTGTATTTACTGGTTTTCGGAACCAACACCTCTTTAAGGTACTCTGGGCCAGAATTATGCATACAATTAAAAGAGATCACCATAAGCCGGAAAAGGATTATTTCCTTAATAGCAAGCCAATGAAGGTCCCTTCTGGCATCTGAGATGTGATCTGATCTCTTACGATCCATCACAACTCTTACCACATTATTTTGCATTACTTTCAGTCTCTTCAGCTCGCAGTTAGGCAGACCAGTCAAAAGGCTACTGCAGTAATCTATTCTAGAACTTATATGGGCACGAGCCAGGGATTCTCTATTTGTTCTTGAGCGAAAGGGCCGGGCATGAGAAATAAGTTTAATATAATATGCTGAGAAAGCTATCAGGCTGCTGACCTGAGCTTTCATATCTAAATTGCAGAGTCTTAACCTTTTTCTTTATCTCAATACTACAGTATCCAATTAGGAGTTGTGTATACTGTCTGTCTAGGTTGCAAGTTTTTGCTTTGGTTCTTACGAGCATCAATTCAGTCTTGCTTGTGTTGAGTGCTAGGCCGTTGGCACACATCCATTTTTGGATGAGCTGGTATATTCTATTAATGTTTATTTCATCAGCCGCAAAGACACCAGTAAGTGGGATGATACATTGAGTGTCATCAGCGTAATTCGTGAATTCAATGTCGTCAGTGTCCAACAAATTCAGAAACGGTACTGTGAAAAGATTATAAAATATGGGAGACAGGCAAGCCCCTTGTGGGACTCCTTGGGTCAGCTCCATTGCATCTGCATCAGCTAGATCACTACTAACTCTCCACTGACGTCCTTCGAGGAACGATTTCACCCAACTGGCTGCCCATGTCACAAAACCCGCCACCTCCTCAAACCTGGTGACCAGACCAATATGGTCATCAGGTCGAAGGTGGTAGACTGGTCCAGCAACATCAGCATGGATATCAAAGTGTGATCCTTTTTTTAGTGATCCCAGAGGGACATTTACTTTTGTACAAGTGCCATAGACATTCTAGCTTCAAATAATATTTGCAATTTCTTCTTGATACAAAAACTGCACACAGCATTAGAAGTTGTCACTGTTAATTGGTTGATTTTCATGTTTTCCTAACTTTGAGTCATGTTAGCGAAATAAGGGATCAGTCAAATAATACCAAGAATAACAATGACAATATATGAAATACTTTAATAGCAATGTCTTCAGTGATGCAAATTGAACATTTTGCAGTACATTTTTGATTTTCAAAAACATCTGAAACACAAAAATGGTCCATTCAAAGCTTGTTAAATATCGTTGATGCTCCAGAAGCCATTGTATTGTCCTGTCATACTTGTGAATTCATCCCTTATGGCAAGTGCAATGCACAATGGCATGACCCTTTGCAATTGGACTCCAAGTTTTACATGAATCCCCCAGGTATATACTCAATATGTAACATGACAGTGCCATCTGTTGATAGAATGGCAATAGTTTCAATTGACAGAAGAGAAGTACTTTGATACTAGTTGAAGCTAATCATTTTCAATGATTCGCTATGGGACAATAAGAGTATAAATGACATGCAAGCATGCCTAAATGCCACAAATATAGAATTAATGCAATAGAAAAGACTGGCATCAGGTCATGGGAAGTACTTGGGAGAACATGACAATGAAAAAAGTTATTTTGAAACATAGTTATATTAGTGTTTCTTTTAATACAAAAAAGAAACATTTACAAGCATAAATTGTAAAGACAGAAATATACACATTACAGGATGAGGTGTAGTGGGTGACAGGATAAAGAACATCAAAATACTAGTGGCATCACATAGAAAAGAATACATATGGTGGGGCATGATCAAAGTACAATAATGTTTGTAACAGTAAGGCTGGGCAAATCGTTGCAATAACTTGATAATTACTCACTGAATAGTGGGAACACGTGTACAAATATTGCCACGAAGCTTGTTCACCGGGACCATCAGCATTCTGAGCAGGTAAGAAACTGAACCCTGAAGTCACTTTCTGTGTTAAGCACAGTGGGGGAGGAATAATAGCGCGGGATCACGGGTTTGGAGGAATGGGTATTGCCCATTCCCCCCTGAGCCCATTCGGGAATTCCCCATTCCTCATTGGGCTCAATGGGGTATTTTCGCGCTCTTACCGCCAGCACGGAATTTCAGCGGATTTCCCCCCAGCTCAGACCTGGGGGGAAATCTGCCAAACCCATGATTTGGCAGACCCTTAAATCCAGCGGTAATAGCACTACCGCCAGATTTAAGGGTTACAGCCAAACTCGTGATGAGGCCCTTTGTCTTGCTCCCATTCCTTTGTCAATGTATTTAGGTTCATACATGGACACATGAAGTACTGCCATTGAAACTTTCAAATATGCTTGTAGGAAGATGCATGAAGTGAAAGATACATGAAAGAACAGACCTCTTGCAAAAAATACAAATGAAAGGGGTATTAGATTACACATTTTGTAAATATTTGAAAAGGAAATGGGAGAAAATGTGCTAATACAAATTAATTTCTCAATATAAAACTTACTAAATCATAATGGATCACTGATATAAAAAAACAGATCGCTAGAGAGGTCGTAGGATAAATGCGGGCATGACAGTCGAAAATCCTTTAATTCTTGAAAATTGTAGCAACAGATGTCTATGGATGAGAACATGCATTCCTACAAAAACTAGACAGTGCATCGATAAAAGAAATACTGAAACTCAGACAACGGTAGTGGATGATCTTATTAGGAGCAGTTTCAAAATGATTCAGTAATTGATATGGCAGATTGAAAAATGATAAACAACTAGACACAGATGAAGACAAATTACCAACAAGGAGACATGCACGAAAAATGAAGTGAGCACAAACATGGCTTTCTTTATATGTTTAGTTTTCTAACACGTCTTGTGTATTTCCATGACAACATGTGATTGAGAAAATGCATCAAGAATGCCCTTTGCTCCGGTGGTCGCATATGTCACAAGTATTGGAGAATGCTCTATGTTAATGCCACGAGGGCATTTGACCTTAATGAGATCGCGTCTGAGATAAAGTCATCACATGATGGCAAAGCCACATGCAAGTTGCAGTGATAAGTGTTTCAAAATGTAAAAAAAGGTCAGTGAATGCATCACTGTGTGGTGTATAGCGGGTACAATGAAGATTTGTGGGTATAAAATGCGAGTCCATCATTTATTTTATTGAAAGCATGGGCCTGTTGCACCAAGCTATAGACGTTTGTACACTAATTACTCTTAACTTTAGGTTTTTGTGTGGTGCATACGACATGGGATCATTTAGTAAATGCATAATCATGTATTTGTCCTACATGCTTAGTGCTGGAAACTGGGATATTATTAGCTCTACAGTGTGATTAATTATTTGTTTTTAAACATTAATGTATTTAATTATTAATTATATTACAGCAACTTGTATGTATTTATTTAGTTTTGTCTTCTGCCTTGATAACATTTGAAATAGATTAAGTTTAATGTGGCTATAGCTCAACGATCATGACCTTTAAGCATTCTTCTTTAAGTGACCCTTTAGGTGACCCTCGATGGCAAATATGCAAAAGGACAATTCTAGTTTGTGAAAATGCTGTATTGCTAGCAGTAATATTATGAATTGATGTGACTTTGAAGGTGCTACTGTTATCGCTTAGCTGAAATATAATGAGGCTGAAGATGGTGATGATGATTATTACAATCCCTTATAAACTAAGAAAAGCTGGCATAATCATGGAGACAGTAAAGTCTCAGAAGCACACTGAAACTGTGACTACATTTGAGCAAAACCTTCAGTTTCCATGTTTAAATCTCGAAAAATGGCCTGAAAACGCCCTAATTTATGGATCTATAATTGATATTTAAACTGAGCCATTTGTTCACTTATCGATTCGCCACACAACACAAACACACCCCGCCATCTGTTTCCAATCATCCCACCCAAAGATCGCCCAACACCACACACAAAATGCCACTCCGTTTTGCAGTGACAGTATTTTTCTCCCTTTCTTTTGAAGTTTGGTTTAAAAAGTAATTCTGATTCCCACTGAGGTTAAGAAACAATATATTGTAACTCTAAAACATATCTGTTTGTAAACCATACCTCTTTGAATCTAGTAATTCATACAAATTAACAGATGTGTTTTTACCCAAAAGTTCTTCTGATCAGGCAGTAATGATTTTACAGTGTTGTCCTGTTTCTCTACTCTGCAGCAGTTTGCTAAAGTCTACGTGGTGGGTATCCCTACATATCATCCCCACCAAAAATATTGCTGTACATATGGTCGTTTGTCTCGCCATAGGCAATATTTTTGGGGGGGATAATTTGTGGGAGCAGGGGTTGCGGGGGTGTCCCCCGCACATTTAAAAATAATACAGTGGTAGCATGGGTGTCCCCTGCAGGGTCCATGGCTCAATATCATTGCAAAAATATGGCGATATTTTTGTATCGCAATATTTTTGTGGGGTTATTAACACATGGAACCACGTGGTGGTGGTGAGCATGGATGCAAGAGGAAAGGAAACACATGGAGAGGTCTTAGTGTATAGGCTGAGATGGGCAGATTCACAGACAGGCTAGTGGGGGAAGAGGAGAGAGTGGGAAAAGTGGAGAAGGTAACGGATAAAGTCTTCCTCCCACAAGCTCAAATGGATGAGTTGTGTGTCGCCCACAAGGAGCTGGAAGACAGAAGCAGAAGATGCAACCTTTGTTTTTTTGGATTCCCAGAGAAAGTGGAAGGAACAGATGCAATGGCATTTCTAGAGAAGTGAATACCAGTGGAATTTGAGTGGAAATTAGAAATACAAAGAGCGCATAGAGTGCAATGGTGGAATGGAAGTAGTCCGCAAACACCAAAACGTATGTTCTCCCATTTCCTGGGGTACCCGCACGTACATCAGATCCTGTCTACTACTAAACAATCCAATAATATGGGAAGGCCAAATGATAGATATCTCACCCAACATCACTAAAGAAATACTGGGAATGAGGATGAGGCTTCTAAAGATGAGGCCAACAATGGGAAAGTGAGACTTGAGCTATATCCACTGTTACATCTGGCAAAAATGCTGGTTACGAAAGATCAGAAGGCAAGAGAATTATAGACCCATCAGAGCTCTGGAACTTCCTGCAGGACCTGGAAACACAGGCAATGCTACCTTGCAGCAGAAGACTGAAGACAGACACAACAGAGAAGAACACCAACAGGAGGAGAAACAAGGGAGGAGAAGAGAAGGTACATTCAAAAGAAATCAGGTGGTTCGTTGCAAATTGATTAATGATAAGTAGCAGCCAAGAGAGGGATCCAATGCATATAGACTAAGGTAAAAATTGAGGTCTCCACTGAAATCACAGAACTGAGGCAAGGTGGTGTATGCAGATGAAATAAGAAGTTCAGAGGTGTGTCCTAAGAAGATATGGACAGGTCAACGGAGAGGAGAGTCAGTCAGAGACTGACATGAAAATATCCTAAAAATGAAAAAAATGACTGCAATTCAGTGTTAATGAGAATAAAAATTGAAGCAAAAGTAGATTTAAAACTTCACAATATCATATACAATAAAAAAGAACGTTTTACAACATTTCATAAAACCTGGCAGTCAAATAGAAAATCATTTGAACCAGATAACAATCAAAATTAATATCTCATAAACAATAAGAAAAAAGACATAGGAAGAACAGGAGGCTAACGAATAAAAGCCTAACACAATGACAAACATGTAACTATCCAAATGAATAATTTAAAGGTGTTTTTTAAAAACCACAATGCCGCTAGATTCAAAGAAACAGACTTTCCGTACATAATATTCCACCACAACACATCTGTCTGTCTAGCAAACCACTCTGTATGGAAAGAATTTCATTCGTAGGTAAAACATTAAATCTGAAACGCATAAAATCATTTCTCAGTCTCCTATTCGGAAAACGTTTCAAATATGGTTTAATACTACCCAAAGCTTTATGATGGGAAATAATCTGTCCATATAAGTAAGATCATGCAACTATATCAATAGCATTTGCCCAATAATTTCTTTGAATGCTTGTCTTCACTTGATTGCGGTTAGACAGTAAAGTTTCCAAAGAAATTCCCATTTCATCCAGTAGCCGCAGGCAATAAGTGTAATATGCATCAACAAAGCCATCCTTCAAATTACCTGTCTTAACCTCTTTACTTAAGACAGAATATAAATTCCTTCCAGAATGTACATAGGATTTTCTAAAAAGTGCAAGCTGTCCACACTCTACATAACTTTGCAGAGATTGGAGGCTCAATTCTTAACAAATGGCTGGAAATGTAACACATTTAGGAATACAATAGAGTATGTTGCGCCAAAACATAACTTTATACTTGTTATTATTGTGGGAATAATTCCAGCCTGTAACAAAGTCCTGGAATCACTTTCGCTATATACAGTTTTAAAACAGGCAATAAAGAAAACTTTCCGTATTTTTGATTGACCTTTTTCATTTGTGCTGCCGATTTGGTTGTTTTTTCAGCTAAAGAAATTCCTGTAAAAGCACTGGAGCGGAGTGGGGCAGTCATTGCAGTCAATCCAGTGAGAGGTCTGTCTACACTTGCTGTTAGAGAGAGGCAAAGCTCTCTTTGAAGTGCTTTCCCTGGGTCCGCGGAGCGTAGTGGGGCAGAGTGAAAAGCAATCCTTGCAGGAAAACAGTGAACAGCGTCCTGCCTTTGCGGGAGTGTTGCAATTAGAAGATTTTGTGAAGTCAGCTACAGTGAGTGCCGGGGGAGGTTTTAGTTAATTTTTTTGTACCTCTAAATACCTTTGTAATCACATGCTGAAAAGTGAATAACTTGCTGACAAACAGCTTTAAGCAGCGCACGAAAAGGAGAATACCTGAAACACCCTCATGCTTGTGAGCACCTCAAATACATCTCTGTTTAATTCGAAGGAGACTGCAGGGCTAGTCCCTTTGATCCTTCAAATTCATCACAACAACAATGCGAGAGCGAACGAAAAGTTACGCGCTTCGGAGTACCAACCTTCATTTGAGGGGTGACTCAACACCAAGTACTGAGACCAACCAGAGTGAACATCAAATGACAAAGGATCTAGGAAAGATTTCAGCCTTCTTCCCTCCTCCCCCAAGTCCTCGAAAATGTTTAGCGAAGTAATAAAGGAGTGGGGTGCTGCTACTGATAAAACAGAAATACTTATAATTGGAACACAATCTACCGCCTCATGCGCTGTAAATTCAGTGATAGACATTCTGGGCCATGAACTGACTGTAAACGAACATCAGGAAAATGCCACTATATTTGTTATCTGTGTCTGCCTGGAAGATGAGTCACAGGCAATTCAAGACTTTCGTGAAAGATTGAGCATGCCACCTAAGCTTTTTCCAACCCAGGACAATCGAACTGCCAATTCAGAAGTCTCACTTCGTCCTGCGAACATAGGAATGTATGACTCCACAATTCTACGAGGCCATTCCTCATTACCTTTACATGGAAATACCTCATTCAACAATGATACAATCGAAGGCGGAACTTCGTCCTTGGCAGCCCTTAACATCGTGCTGCAGTCATTTATCCACCTTTAGGACACGGTGGTGCATGATGCCTCTGGGCTAAGTGGGTGATCCAATTGCCAAATAAATAAAGTGAGGTACGGCTCAACACTCATTCTTTGAACGAAATAAAAGCTTTACTTACACAAGTACTGGTTCCATGCAAACCGCATTTAAGCGAGAAATCTGCCAACCCTGACCTAGCCAGCCGCAACTAGAAGATTTGCAGCCAACAGATACACAAGGAAATAAGAGTAGATGCTCTCATCAGACGGCGATTTGAACTCCTCTGTGAGAACTGTCCCCGCATCTAATGGAACAGGAGTCGACATTCGAGACAAAGTAGAATCTAAGAAGCAGCCACTCAAACAAAAGAAAAAAACGAAAAATATGAGAGGAGCCCACAAAACCTCTAACAAGGGATCCTGCATGTTTCTATGTAATATGTTGCAGTATGTTGCAGCAAAAAAAAAAAAAAAACGGGCTCTTCAACAAAAGTGATGCTGATACCCCGAATTACATCATCAGTATTAATGACGAGGGTTCGAGATCACCTACTACAATGGGGAACTCGACATTTAAAATAAAAATTGCTTCTACAGTTCTTCCAAACAATATCCGAATAAGGTCTTCTAATCAGTCCACACACATAACACTGAAATCTCAAAGGTGCACCGAGCCCAATCGAGTAAAGAAACCAAGTACTACTTGGAACCAGGATGTCGGAAAAAAAACATAACACCAGGATCGAAAACCCTACCTGACTCAATCCAGCTACAAAGCTAGACCCCGTTGATCAACCTGACTAAAAAGACATGCCTATCTACCAATATTCGAAGGCATCAGCCCAAAGAAAACTTTGAACAAGCCAAAGTGGCTGGGAACACAAATATCAAGTCACAATCTGAAGAAAAGTCAGAGAGTCTCTTTCGAATAGAAAAGGAATACTTCCTAATTTTTTAATCCATACACGAGTGCGACAATAATAATACCCTGTTCAATAGAGGAAGACTGTTATCACTCGTGTGGTCTATACAGCAGCTCAAGTCCATTTCATCAGACAACATTAAGTTTGGACATTTGTTTGATCCTAACCATCTGAGAAAATGCACTGTACATATCTACTAAAAATTGTTTAAAAATCCATTATTGAGCAATAGGAAGCAATCCTATTAGAAGGTTTTGAATGTTACTATAGGCGTACAGAAGAAGGCCAAAGCATACTCTCAGACAAACCAAGGATCACAGTTACACGTCACTTCGACTCGGATTATAAGTACGATCACACTTCCAGTTATGAAGATCAGAACTGGGGTTGGGTCCCCTCAGAGTTACATGCCACAGGGCGAAATTGACCTGGCTTTTGTAGAGGAGGAGCGAAATGCCTCTACCAGAAATCCCACCCATATTCTGCCTATATGTTGGAAGCCGGAAATTGCGACATGCACAACGCCAATAATGATCCTGATACCACAAAAAGGTCTTTGAAATAAGGTATCCATTGAGAAGGCCCTATAAGATGTAGCCCTAGAGAGATGACAGCCTCTTAAGTGAGGTCCCTAAAGAAGTGTAAAGCAATGAACACAAGAGGATGGTGACATCACAATAAAGGAGAGTGACGCACTGAGAAGGGTGATCAAAGAAGAGTCTACAAAGTCCTTATGAGATCTGATGACGAAATAAGGAATCGAGTAACAGTTTATGTGTGAAATGAAGATTGCACGAACGAAGAACACTGAAGTTGTTTCATAGCTGTACAGATGCTGTAATGCAAGTAGACTAAGTAATCATGAAGGCTGGCTATAGGCAGTGAATAAACTGCAGGTGGTGCCGCCAATGTATATATGTATAGGGTCTGGATGTTCGACGTTGCAACCTTTGTAAGCCAGGACTTGTGAAAGAGAAGGGCCAAAAGTGTGCTGCAGTAGAAAAGAAGGATCGAGAAGGCTATCTGGCCCAGTGTCAATGGTTGGATCAGCCAAGAACTGGTTATCTGTTCAAGGAGATACAATGAACATGAGAAACAAGGCAAGCTCCTGGTAATGTACGACGGAAACACTATGAAAGCCAAGTTGTATTCATTTAATATCATTAAATGCAAGGAAAGGAGCTCAAATGTGGTCACGTGGGATGGGTGGAAATGGAAAATGGGCTCGCTGCATTGAGACTGAAGATAAGAACTTGATAAGAATGTGCTCACACTCCCTTCTATTGTCAGGCACAGTGATACTCTGCAAGACCAAGTTCAAAGACAATTTGAATTGCAGATGGATTGAGTGATGATGGATGGTGAGCTAATTGGATGGGGAGGCATGGTCAAGTCCACCCACAAGCTCCAGGGGTACCAGCTTGCATGCTGCTAGATAGTCGACTGTTCCAGAAGGGTACAAGCGTGCCAACCAATTATAGGGGGCAATGTATTGAAGAGCCCTGTAGTTTAAGAGCCAATGATGTGTTGTGTATCTAACAAATATTGAGGATGACTTGCAAAAGGGGTGGGCATAAGTTGTCCACCTGACATAGAGACCCAATCACAATCCTATCCCATATAGAAAGTATACTTAGATGTTCCCCGTTGACCTATCACAATCCTAAGTACATTTTAATTTGCCATGTAGTGTGATGTCATTCATGACGAGATTATGCTGTGAGACGTCCATTGATGTCTGTTGTACTCCCTGTTTTAGACAGTTGAAAATAAAACAGTTATTGTTTGTCAACTTCCTGAGTCGGTCTGGATATTGGTGTGAGAGCTATTCTGCACCACCATTCATGTAATGAAGCACTTTCTCATTTAAAAATGACCTAACGGTTCTCTTCGCTTAAAAGTTGGAACATCCTCTGCTGGAACTCAAGGGGTCATAACTCCTTTTTGAACAGAGAAACCAACGTTAAATGGTAAGATTTCAATCTGGTCCTTTTACAGGAACTTGGCTAATGTCCATACCTGTTTGGGATGGTTTTACTGTCGATGTGTGGGATATATATTGCCCCACTCTGCTGTACCTTACCACATCAGTAAGCTGCATTTGCGCAAGAAACAGCTAAATGGCTGCACTGGCTCCTGTGTGCACCAGTACCTCAAAACTGCGTTTTTGCAACAACCAAAAAGATGGCTGCATCATCCTGCCACACACACTTGAGGCAGGAAGAAACAGGGGACACACTGCAGGAGCCTGCCAGTGTGCCCTGAAACATATAAATGGAATTAAGTCAAAAGGCAGCATTGCTTTGCTGAAAACCCAATATTCCCCTTCAAACTGAAACCTTTTTCACTCTTTAAAAATGCTGTTTGACGCCAAATCCATCCATTCATCTGAAACCACTGTGATTGAAAAGGCCCTGCCGTGCCCAGGAGAATTCATTGTGCCTTGGCAAAACCGGGCATGATTCCTGGATGACAGGCCTAGTCAAATTAGCTTTGAAAAAAATCAACAAGGATCTTTACTTTTCAATCACACTGGAACACGCGTTTATTTTCTTCACAATGTAGCAAACACCAGTAGTTCAAAGGAACTCCAACCATCTGAGCCTGGTAAGTTTCATATATCAGTTTTTCAGATAAAACGCCTCTCTTCAAAGAAAAATGACTTTAGTTGCAAAGACATAGTGGAAATCTAATGAAGCTGCCAAAACCGAATTAAAGAAAGAAATGTCAGCTTGGCACCACGTGTAAAAATAGGCTTTTGCAAAATAAAGAAAAATGAATGCTTGTGTTTTGAAACAGTACACTGGTAAATGAAAGTTTCACAATCTTTAGCAATATGAAGGGGTTTGTTAGTGGTGAGGTTATATCACATGTGTTATTTGATGCAACAGGCTTGTTTAATTCTGGATTTAAAATCAAAAAGTGAAGTATGTTAAACCCAGGGTGGCTTAATTTGCAAAGTTGAAAAATAGGTTTCTGCCAAAAGGGAGGGCTATCACTTTCACCAGATCCTGGCAACCCCCTGATGATTATAGAGTGGAACAGACTTTCGTCTCTGCTGCGACCCAGGACAATGAAGATCCCAGGGACGGTGTGAGAGAAAATAAAACTTCAATCAGGCTGAGATACCCTGCCATTCTGCTTTGAAGGAAATGCCAGTTGGTGTCAGCTGAAAAGGAAACAAAATAATCCAGTGACGCCCATTTGTTTCTAAGGACTATTTCATAGGGAAACTTTAAAGACTTGTATCTCAGCAGCAAAACTTTGTAGAAATGTAGAATTTTCGCAGTGTAAAAGTGAATTTGTGGGGGTTATTTTAAAACTTGTTAGAATGTATTGACACCTTGTGGACAGAAATGGTGATATATGTTGGATAACAAGAAAATCATCCACGTCGCAGATGTAAAATTTTGTACATACATCCCTAATGACAATCCCGACCTCTGTATAAAGTTGTAGAATTTTGAGTGATATAAATCCCATTGTAAAGTATGAAAAACTGGTAGAGGAGCAAAACCAGGCCTCATGGAATGGAGGTTTGGACTGAAATGTGATGCACAAAATATGTAACCTGTGTATCTGATGTACTAATAGGTTGCAATTGTGTAAATATATGTTTGTGGAAAAATTTGATTTTAATTCCAGTAACTATGGGAGGTTTCTGGACACTGTAAAACTCACCCCTTAAACCTGACATAATATTTCTGAAATCCAACCAGCAAAAAGCTAGACAGAGACTATTACTGCTGCCTGATCCGGTTGATAGAGGTGGGTGTAGTAAAGCCTGCCCCAGTCATATACTGTGATGATGTCACTAGGCATTATACATAAGAGCCCCTGACAACACACAGGGAGACACTGATTCCTGATTTCCTACGCTGACGTCCTATTCCTGTCTGTTCCTGACTTCATCTTGCATTTATCCATCTAGACTTCAGATCCCAACCACAAGGCCAAGCATTGCTGATCCTGCTTCAGCTAGGCCTCAATTCTAAAATAATCCCAATAACCAAGGGAAACACTGTGGTGTTTTGGGAAGCATCCTGAATTAACCTGGCTTGCTGCTCACTAAATGCATGCCTGCTGGAAACCTGCTATCCAGCTGATCCGTAGCATCCAGTGACCAAAGGTGCCAGTCCAGTGCCATCCGTTGACCAGAACTGCCCAGCTGTCTTGCCAGGTGTCTTGTCGTGTAGTGACCAGAACCCTTGACTGTCCAAAATCCAAAAACTAAAAAGTGGACTGTGAGTATCAACGGGATCCCATAGTAATTAATAGTATACCTTGCCTTGCTTTGTCCTATCCCATCTCTATAACATCCTATTCTGACCCCAAGATCCTGTTAAAATTGTCAGAATTATTTGTGCAACCCTGCTTTGATTCTTAGTGTTAGCGCCTATTTTCTATTCATTTCTGTTTTGCTAGAACATAAGCCATTAGCGATTTTGATTAAATAAATACATTTTCCATAAAGGAAACGGGTACACCACGTGAAGGGTTAGAACGGCTGCGTAACTGTGGCGATTCACTGGTGACATTCTCTTTTCCTTAGTCATTAAATCCAGTTTAAGTCAAGTTTGCAATCCATTTTAAAGCCGCTTTTCTGTTTTTCGACTACCCGCTTTTCCCCAAAACGCACCTCATTCAATCTTGCCTATCTCCCTCAGTTTAATAGCTAGAGACTTAATTCCACTTCCAGATTGCACCCAAGATCTATAGCTACACCCCGCACTCCAAATCAAAAACAAATTTGGTTAATTCCAGGCGGGAATCGAAATATTTCCCACGTGTCATTTTGATTATAAACTGTTTTAAATCTTCCATTCAATTTTGAATTGTATGCTTTTGCTCAATCCATTGCTTGTGATTGCTAGTATCTTTCCAGTGTTGCCCCAGTAAAAAATGGTTTTTGTTTCAAGATTTGTATACACATTCATTGTTTTATTCTGCCATTCCCGAGTGTCATTTTAACATTGCAAGGGTTTCAAATCCGTTTTTCTCTCTCATTTGAGGAGGGAAAGTTAGATTTGAATTTCGTTTCCAGATTCAAATTCCTAACTGCGTGCAGCTTCCTTATATCCATTCAGAAGTGATTATTTGTGGGTTGAGGGAACATTGCAGGGGGAAATCCTAACTTGAGTGCTATCTTTCCGAAAATCCAAAAGTGTTTCTATTCCCTGGTGTTTTCTATCTGTGTTACTAAAGCATTGAATTAGGTGCATTGCCTACATTCCTATTGTTATTATCATCACATTGGTGATTGCTGCCCCATTTATTAAAACGTGTATGATTTCTTTTGAATTTTTAAATAAATAAATAAATGTTACCTTTACCCACCAGCCTGGTTCCTGGTCCATCGTGACCCGGGGTATTTGAAAAAGGGGTGTGATATGAGTTGTGTATCTCTCAAATATTGAATATATATAGAAATAAATAAGCATTTCAGTCGTGCACTGCATACTAGGCTGAGACAAGGGTGTGTCGCCTGATTGAAATCCATAACAGTATCAAAGTTAGCAAACACGTGAACTAAGGGGAGGCCGAAAGGTGGCCTTATTACTGCCATAAAGGTTTCCAATGGAATAGGCATAATTGAAACCACGATCACAGATAGAAGGAAGTATCCATCTGCTCCTTTAATGCTAGTGATCAATGTATACTTTAACCCACTAGATGCCTCTCTTGAGGCTACTCTGAATGAGATTGAGGATATTTTGGTCGACTTGTCAATGATAAACTCCAATGCAGGAGTGGTAGAAGCAGGAGATTTCAACGGTCATTGTTTTGTGGGTGATTTTGAATGGGATCATTTGGAAGTCGGGAGCAAAGTTTTGCCCACTCTGTACAAGGAAGGAAAATCAAACAACGGTAGGGCATGGTCACAATTTCCCTCCCGATGGGATTTTATATAAGCCAATTTACTAAATGGAGGCTCCCTCAAAAATATGCCGACTTGGCACAGTTCTTTTGCATCATCATGTATCGATTTTATTTTTGTGCAAAATTTTGACCACCAACATATAGGCCCCCTTCAAATTACTAGAACACCTAGAACACATTACAGTGACCATTCAATTCTGCAGAGCACTGACGGTTGAGGGTCTGACTAAAACCCAAGTGTTAAAGTACGATGAAAACGTGATGGTATCCAATTCTGGTAATAGGGTGTCTCAATATCTTCAATATCCAGTAAAGGTTAATCAACACCTTTTGGTTTGGTGGAGCAGCCTGAGTGAGAGAGAGCAATATGATCAAACGTCACTGGAGAACTTTCCTAATCTATTGGAAAGGTTAAAAAAACCTAAGAGTAGGATGACGCAAAAGCTAATACAAACTCAATTTTTTCTAAAAACACAAATGTATGACAGTATTTTACAAACTCACAAATGTCAATTACGAAAAGACCTTGGAAAAACATCCAAATCCCTTATTTTGAAGAAAGATGAAAACGAAAAACAAAAAAAGACCTTAATTCGATGCCACCAGCAACCTACGGACCTTAATTGTATGTAACTAAGTATAAGCTACACTGTAACAAGCACCACGATGCCTTTGGTCTGCTGTGCGCTCAACAAATGCGAATAAATAAATAAATGGTGCAAACAGTATAAAATACGTAAATACATCACATCCAATCAAGCTCTGTTGGAAAAAATAGTTAAGAAGGACACAAGAGCCATTTGGAGGGAACTAAATAACAAAAATCACCAACAGGCAGTTGCACAATCAATCGGAGTAAGTGGGGGTGATTGGGTGTACAATTTTTTGAATAAATACAGTGCTGACTCAACAGCAGTAGTAGATGTCTCAGTTCACAGCTGTAAACCTTTATCCTTTCATTTTGACCATCTTGACATAGAAATAATAATCATTAAGCTAAAAAACACCAGAGCTAGTGGCCTGGATGGAATAACAAACATAATATTTAAGGACAGTCCAATTCTTTGGGAAAACATTCTATTCCATCTATTCAAACATATAACATCTGATATTCAGTGTCCAGTGTCTTGGACAGAATCAATATTGGTCCCTATTTTCAAGAAGGGAAATCGTTCAGAACCTTCTTATTACCATCCGATTTCGCTTCTAGATAATTCATCAAAAATCTTCTCCAACTTAGCACTTAGTGATTTGAGAGCTTGGGAGAAAAAGAACAATCTACTATGTCCTTTGCAGACTGGGTACAGACGGGGCATAGGCACAATGATCAACGGTGTAACACTGAAAGCATGTTTGTCAGATGTGGGCATCGACTCGGAGCACACTCTATAAGTGGCAGACGTGGATTTATCATCTGCATTTGGTAATGTAGACATCTCTAAGCTGTCGTCCAAATTGATGAAATGGGACATAGATTCTTCTCTGTTAGCATTGACTCGACTGCTGTATTCGAATAATTCAACAAGAGTGAGACTTAACACTGCAGGAGAATTGTCCAGAGAAATTGCGTCAAACAAAGTCACACAGCAAGGTTGTGTGCTGGCACCCACTCATTTTAATTTCTATTTCGCCGACCTGTGGGAGACCAGCAAAGAGTGGGTGGGGGGGATATGTACCCATGTGGTCAGGCCTGAAACTAAGGTGCATAGCTTTCACAGATGTTATCCTTTTAATGCACCACATTCCACTGGGTCTTCAGTGCCAATTGAATGGGCTTAACACATATCTAGAAGATAACTCCCTACAAATAAATACTCCAAAATCCTATGTAATGGTTAGTTCTACCAAAAAGAATGGCAGGAAATACATATGGGAATTGAAAAACTGTGCAATCAAACACATCAATTCAATTAGATATCTTGGTTACAACATAGCAGTAAAAAAACAGACCGAAATGGATAAGACTCAAATTGATGACAAGATCGGCTCGTTATTGTCTCTGTTGAAAAGGGTAAAAACGTTAAATATGTCCCTATTCAGCAGCACCTTTAATAGTGCCCTATGGGTGCAAACTTATGAACATTTCTAACAGGCAGTTCTTCGGTGGGTTAGAATGGAAAATCCTAAGTTACTGGCAAGTAGATGCACCACTTTGGCACAACAAAGCTATAAGGATAGGGGATGGTAGTATAGCGTGGACAGGATGGGAACCCAGGGGGATACATTAAATTAAAGATGTAGTGGATGACAAGAAACTGCTCAGCTATAATGTCCTTACAGCGAGATATCACCTAGGTCCCACTGAGATATGGAAATATATGCAACTCCTCTAATGCATACTAACAGTTCACAAAAATCACACACAAGTTATAGAAAGCTGCTTGATAGCAAAAGCCACCAGAAACTGGAGAGGGAAAGGCTTTATTGGAAAATGGGATTAAATTTAAAACACTTTGCATTGTCCACAAAGCTTTCTGGGGCCTGGGTCCAAAATACCTTCAGCTGTCCCTCTGTTAACACCTTCCCTCCCAAGCTCTTCGCTCCTCCACCTCTAACTCTCTCAGGGTCAGTCATTTTTCAAAGAAACGAGCTATGGGTAGATCAATGTCTTCGTCTGGGGCCTCCCTCTGGAACAACCTCCCTGCCACTATGAAACTTGAGGAGAGCCATCTCTGGTTCCGGAAGCACCTCAAGACCTTCCTCTTTGCCTCTGCCTTCTCTCCTCTTCTACCCTGTTGTTATTTATTTTATTTATTTATTTTAATTCTTGTAATGCGCCAACATGCCCGTAGGCCTCAGGGCGCACATAAAACTGAACAAACAAACAAACACACATGACAAAGAAGAAAGAGGTGTCAAAGAGTTATTCCAGATTGAAGTAGTGGGTTTTTACAGCACGTTTGAATGCAGTGTAGTCCTGGATCTGCCACATCTGGGCTGGGAGTTTGTTCCATAGAAGGGGACCTTGAGCGTCAAGAGTGGTACCTCCAAATTTGGCTGTCCTGTATTTTGGATGCTTGAGAATAGTGGCAGAGGATGAACGAAGGTTCCTCGCGTTAGATTTAATGCTAATGCGGGCTGACAAATAAGTGGGACTACAGAGGCTGAGGCATTTGTGGGTCGTGGTCAATATCTTGTGCGTAATCCGATGTTTAACGGGAAGCCAATGAAGTTTTTTCCTAAAGATGGAAATGTGTGTACGACGGGACTGATTGAAGATATTACGAACAGCATTATTCTGAGCCACTTGTAATGATTGGATATTGGAGGCTGTGGTGCCCGCTAGGAGGCTGTTGCAATAATCCAATCTAGAATTGATCAGTGCAGTGGACAGAAGGGCACAGTTTTCTTCCGAGATGAATGGTCGACTATAGCCTATTCTTTTATTTATAAGACCGCAGCTAGATTTAATGCTGGAGACATGGGACTTCATAGAAAGTTCTTTGTCAAGAACGACGCCTAGGGTCTTGACTTTCTTTTGGACGAGAATGGTATTGTCGGCAATATGCAAACTAGCATAGTTGGAGTCGAGTTTCGCCCGGGTGTTTTTAGATGCCACGATGAGGAGTTCAGTTTTTTTGTCGTTCAGGGCAAGAGAATTGCAGGCCATCCAGTCTTGTATGGCTTTGTATATTTTATTGATGATTACTGTATCGCTGCTATAGGCGCCACTTAGCTGTATGACCACCTGAGTGTCATCAGCGTAGTTCGTGTATTGCACTCCTAATTTGTTTAAGAGGTCAAGAAGGGGACGAATATAAAGATTGAAAAGCAGAGGCGATAGGCAGGAGCCCTGAGGAACTCCACATGTCTGAGATATTGGAGAAGATATTGGATATTGTTCTGTTCTGTTCCGGCATCATGCACCTGGTCACCCTCTGATTTCGGGCCCACGTACCTGTTCTCTCTGCCACCCACCCGCACTGCCTCCTGGCAATCCCTTGCACTGGGGTCTGTAGTTGTTACCCTACAGTAACCCCCTCGTTTTTCTGCACTCATTAGACACACCCTGTGCCTTCAACCTAACACTTGCCTATTGATGGCTGCACTACCATTATTTGCTGCTTTTTATTATTTATTTATTCATGTTTTATTTATTTATTTTTATTTCCTTTTGTCCAGCACTTTCCACCTCTCCCCCTTCCCTTGCACGTTCCCTTCTTTTCCCTCTCCCATGCACTTGCGCGTTCTCAATGTCACTGGGCCTAGTAATATCATTGCTTTTGTTCTCCCTTGTTCCCCTCCCTTGCCTCATTGCGCTCTGAAACACTTTTGTACGAGCACGATACAAATAAAATATCAATATCAATATCAATATCTCTATTCTGCACTGTTAGATTCTCTATATGAGGACAATACGAGTAAAGAGGTAGTAAAGAGATGGCAGAAGTTATTAGATACACAGTTGCCAATGGAGTCAATCAATATCATCATGGAAAATTATGAAAGATAGGGCCAAGAAGTGCGGCTCAAGCTAATGCAGTTCAGAATACTGCAGGGGTGCTATTGGACTCCCAGAAGGCTGCAGGCCTACAGCGACAGGCTATATGTTGGAGGTAACGCAAACAAGACTCAGACATCCTGCTCACATAGTGGTCATTTACAAAACTAAGAGAATACTGGGCTGATACAATGGGAAACATCTAGACAACATTGGGTTAAAGGTTCTCTCTCTCTCCTGCTCTATCTTTTCAAATATGCATACTACATGATATGGCACCCATAAGAAGGCTCATGGTCCAGGATATGCAATGGCTAAACACTGCCCTATGACAATAGGGTACACAAACCACACCCCAAGCTGAGAATTGGGAGGAAGAAATAACAAAGATAGCGGGGTTTGAGAGATTGATACACAGAGCACAAGAAAGAGAAGCAGTGTTTCTAAATGCATGGGGCAAATACCTATTCAATAGTCTTGAAACAAAGTTGATACCCCCCAAAAAATATGATAAGACAGAGTACTGATCTGTTCTATGGAAGGTGCCTAAAGTATGGAGGCAGCTCAACTTAAATGTAAATCATAGACACAGATATGAACAGGTGGCAGCCTGTGGGAAGGAAGGTTAGTTTCAGTTATAGCTCTCGAATGACAAAAAACCCATAGTTTGTTGTTGGATTTATCCCATAGTCACTTCTATGGTCCTAGGGTAGTTATTGGTACTATCCTTATTATATGTAGCACAACCCTCAAGGAGTCTAAGAGCAGGAAATACATTACAGTGGTATAAGCATGTTTTGCTTTCTTCTCTCTTCTTTTTCTCATCCTCTTACTCAAACGGATTTAAAGGTGTTATATGCTTTACATGCTGTATAATTGCACTTGAAGAAAGTTTGCAAAGACAGTAGGTGGATGTGATTGCAAGGTTTATTCGACAGCTCTATATTTTATAATTTCCTGCATATTACAATTTATCAATGTCTTGCTGTAATCGTGTTTAAAATTGTCTTTTCAATGTCATGATGGCAAAACAAATAAAAAATAAAAAAGACAGTAGAGCTCCTTACCTGTAAAGCTAAGATAAAGGCAGAAGCTAGAGTAATCCCTGTAAGAGCTTGAACTAATGATACAATTACAGTCGTATTTACATGGTATTAGGCATTTTTGCCGAATGACATTTTTATCAATGTTTGCCAAATTTTATACCACTTATTTTAATGCAAGCATATAGATGGTAATTGTGGGTAAGGGATGTAGAAAGAGGGGTGGAAACGAGGGTTTGGGGGGCCTCCTTCAATTTTTGCACTTAAAATGGCAGTAAAATCGCCAAAAATAATAGGCAAAATATAATTTGGCAAGACACATTTCAGGAATATTCATAGATACATTTGTACTGCTTACCTGTTGATCCTGATGAATCACACTTGGTGATGTGGCTAGACCAAAGTCATGTACCTCACTGACCCTTACCGTCATCTAATAACATTTAAATTCACCTTTCCCCACCACAGACTTTCTATCTATCTGTATTTAGCGCACTTGCCATAATCTGTGCGTAGCCCTCGGGTCACCTGTTCATATATGCGCACGAATATGATTCAGCCTTACATCATTCTGAAGTGGATAAACTAAGTATAGTTGAAGTGGGCAATGGTGGGATTTCCTAGTAGACCTTCACCTCTATAGCGATGGGGCATAGTCACGCAACATGACATGCACAGAGAGGTGCACACTATTACAATATGGAGAATTCAAGGCAGATGTGTACCTCTGCAAGGCTTATAGGGCTGGGAAAGAGTCAATCAGATTGTATTGTTTATTCATTTATAGAGCGCACCGGGCCCTTAGGCATCTGGGCGCATTACAATTTTCATAGGTTACAGACAATATGGACATCAAATACATTTACATACTTGATATGATATGATCGTTTATTTATATAGCGCCTATACACAATGTGTTTCAAAGCGCTTCAAGGCAAGGGAGGGAACAAGGGAAAATCCAACCACATTCTTACAGGCCATGAACAGTAAGGATGTGAAATTAACTATCATACTCGGCCTGACAACATTTCAGATAGTGCAAGAACTAAGACATAGATAAGGAAGGGAGGTGGAGAGTGGGAAGGAAATGGAAACAGGCAGGCGACTACCGTACTAGGCCTGACGACATTTCTGGTAGAGCCGGAGAAAAACTAAAGGTGAGGGAGAGGGTGCAGAAAGGGAGGGGAGGAACAAAACAAGCGACTATCATACTAGGCCTGACAACATTTCAGATAGTGCTGGAGGGGTAGTGGGGAGGAAATAAACTGTAATGGGAGGGTGGAGGAAACAGACGAGGTTGCTATCATATTAGGTCCAGGGACAATTCTGATAGAGTAAGTGAATAGAAGAAAGTAAGGGGAGGAGATAGGAAAAGGGAAAAGGGAAAGGAGGAGAGAAAAGAGAGTAAGCAGTCAAAAAGAGTGGAGAAGCAAGAGTGGAGAGCGAATACAATTGCAGTAGTCAGTAGTAATATAAATCGTATTGCAGAGGTATAGATTTCAACATTGACTACATTGATTCTGGTTTCTTGTTGCGATCTTATGGGAAAACTGGACTTCATTGGACGCATGCTGCCACAGGTCACGGCAGTGCAACCGTAGCTTAGCATTAATCTTAAAGGAGTGAAAGGAGGATATGGCTCTTAGGGAATCAGGGATAGAGTTCCATAGTTGTGCCGCCATGACTGGAAAGCTAGATCCTCCTCTTTTTTTTACTTTGAAATTGGGGATTCTAAGGCTGTTGGATTGGGCCTTTCTGATGGGTCGTTCTCAAGTGAATTTGGTGAATCTATCCACAAGGTAAAGCGGGGCTTTGTTAGTGAGCCATTTGTGGGTACGTTTTAGTGATTTAAGCTTAATTATGTCATTTATGGCAAGCCAGTTGGTGGAGCGTCTCTCATCAGAGACATGCTGAGATTTTGGGATGCCTAAGGCAGACCTTAAGGCGTTATTTTGGAGTGTATGGAGTTTATTAGTGTTGTATTTACTAGTGCCCAAGTATAGGGCATTGCAATAATCCAATTTAGATAGGATTAGTGCACGTGCAATCGTTGTGCAGCTTTCAGTGGACAGAAATGGTTTGCATGCATGGATCAGTTTACAATTGTAACTGGTAGCAGCGGCTATCGCGTTAACTTGTTTATTGAGGTTAAGTGCAGAGTCCAGATAGAAGCCTATGGTCTTAACTTCCTTAGAGACTTTGATCTTAATTCCATCAATAATGAAGGCGTTATATAGGGGAGAGAGTTTATTCAGTCTTTTAGTTGACCCAAGATGAAGAGCTCAGACTTTTCGTCATTGATGCACAATCCATGGGCGGCCATCCACGTTTGTATGATTAAGTACATTTTATTGATCAAGGCTACATCATTGTCATAGTCTCTTTAGATAGGGATGTGAATCTGGGTGACATCAGCATAGTTGGTATATGAAACACCCAGATTGTCAAGTATATTGAAAAGGGGCTTGGTAAATGCATTATATATGGTTGGAGAGACACAGGATCCCTGTGGTACTCCACATGTAATGGGTAATGGATCTGCTGCGGAAGAGGGTGAGAATACTCTCATGGATCTATTACCTCAAAATTATTTTATCGATGTAGTGGCTTCATTGTAGAAGTAGCAAGTAGGCAGCTGATTTTAGGTGGTCGCACAGGACTTTGTGGTCAACCAAGTCAAACGCGGTGGAGAAGTCCAAGAGGAGAAGAATAGAAGCTTCTCCTTTGTCTTTCCGGGATCCAAATTGATTCTTCAGGTCAATAAGGGAGGTCTCTGTCCCATGTCTTGTTCTGAAACTTTATTGGCGGGTGCCTAATAAGTTGTTAATTTCCCGGTAAGATTGAATCTGGAGGTAAGCAGCCTTATCCAGGATTTTAAGGAAGAACGATACTGCAGTGATTGGTCTATAATTGGTGGGAGTACTAGGGTAGTACTCAAGCGTCTTTAAGATTGGTGGGACCTGCGCATGATTTGAAGGAGGAGTTGACGAATGTGGTGATGAAGGGAGCCAGGTCCTTGACAGCTTCTTTAATAATTGGTGTTGGGCAAGTGTCCCCAAGGCACCGGGAGGGTTTGAGAAGGGTGATGATATTTTCAACCTCAATTGTTGAGATGGAGTTGAATTTGAACTGGTTACAAGGTTTGATTGTTTGCTAGCGATTTCTTGCAATATGGCTTCTTGTGTTGCTAACGCAATCGTATGTAGTGTAGTTTTCTTGACTACAATTTTCTCTTGGAGCATGGATATTTTGTTACAAAGGGCCTTTTGGATGTCTGTGCACCAAGTTTTGTTTTTTATACAAGAATCATTGGGAGTGACAGGGGATTCTAATTCTCTTAGGATGGAGACGATTTCCCTAGTGCTCGAGCTAGCTTTTTTAATTCTTTCGTTGAATGTATTTTTTTAGTTTGAATGATTTCCTTTTTGTACCTTTCTGCAAGGGAGGTGAGATGATTCTTATTCTGATCAGACAGGTTATTTTTCCATCTGGCTTTGGCATGTCTTTTCTCGTTATGCAAAGCTTTCAACCTGGGAGCAAACCAAGAGTTCAGGTGAGCTATAGGTTTCTCTTTACTGAGTTTAAGTGGTGCAATTGAGTCAATAGCAGAGTTGGTGATGCTATTATATAGGTCCACCAAGTCTGTTGGGCCAGAAGGTAGGTTCACAGAATTAGTGATAGGTTGGATCAGAGGTAGGAGGTTAGTGACTCTTATGTTAGTTTTATTTCTTGTTAGGGAAAGTGGGGCCATAGTCTTAGCTACGTTAGTTAGTTGAATGGTGAATGAGATTAGATGGTGATCTGTCCACCCACAAGGTTCTGTAGTCGTTATGCAGGATGTGCAGTTGATATCTGCGATCCAGTCCAGAGTAAGACCTTTTATGTGTGTAGGTCCATTATTCCTGAGAGCTAGGCCTGCTTCTGTGATAGTATTAGCTAGGATGGTAGCATTGGCATCACTAGGGTCTTTCAGACCTAGGTTAAAGTCTCCAAGTATGATAGTTTGGGACCTAGGTTTAGTGTTAGTGTTAAGGAGGGTCGTTATGTCTTCTTCAAATGTCCCTAGAGGTCCCGGATGTCTGTAGAGAAGGTGCATGGATATGGTATGAGAGGCTGATAGACGTAACTTGACTGTGAGTAGTTCTGCTGAGAAAAGAGGCCGGAGTTCAGTTGCTCTCATTTCTAAATTAGGTTTACAGATGAATGCTAAGCCTCCCCCTTTGGATGTTTCTCTATCTCGTCCGATGATGGTGAAATTTTCTGGAACAGCTAGGGAAAGGGCGGATCCTGCTGCTTTGTGGAGCCACATGTCTGTGACGGCAAGGAAATCAAGCTGGTTGGTTGTAATTATGTCAGCTATTTCTGTGGCATGGGCTACAGGGGATCTGGCATTAATGAGGGCTCAGCTAATTTTGTAGGTTTCCTTGATCATATTCTTAGTTGGACCTTTGTGGATAGGGGATGAGGGGCCAAGCTCCTGATTCAATTTGAATTTGTGGTTGAAAGTGCGCAGCCTGGGTGGTGTCTGGGTGTTCTCTCTTGTGGAGGTTGAGGGAGGATTGGTAAGTCTAGAACCAAGTCTTTGATTTCTCCAGTATATGGAGCAAGGTTGGTCAGGTTTAGGCTTACTTGCGAAGGACTGAATCCATTGGGCTGGTGTTATTGGCTCTGAAGTAAGTTGAATGTCTTCACTGATAGACAGTGTTTGCTTCAGTCTAGGAAAGAGAGGCGGCAAGAAGAAAGTTGGTCTGATTTAGTTAGATGGTGGTAGGGGTATTCTCATTGAAGGGTCATATTAGCCATGGTAGTGACAGCATTCAGAGCGGGGGATGGTATGGCAGAGGTGAACTCCTTAGGCGTTTGGAGAAGAAAGGTACCTATGATGCAGCTAAGCACTAAGTAGGCAATGATCTTTGTTAGGGCATGATTTATGACAGGTGTTACAAAGGTAAAGTGAACCAGAGAATTGGCATTTTAAGTTTTCTTGGATAAGTGCAGACGTTTGACTGAGTAGGTCCAAGTGAATAAATGCTACGCAGAGGGGGTAAATAATGCCACCGTTCTAGCATGGGCAATACTGGGAGTTCAGGCAATGAGTCTGCACGGTTTGACTAGGATGACACTACAGAAGGTGCAGAGCCGGAAGTTATGGCAGGCAATTGGTAGTGCAAGGTGGTACAGAGTGGTGCGGTGCAGAGTAGTGCAGTACATTCTGACCAAGTGGGCACAACGCTGACTGTGGGCACAGGGGAGCCTGAGGCAGTAGTGCAGTATGTCACAGGCTATGATAACAGGCAGGCAACTGCAACGATGTGAAGCATGTATGATGTAGCCTACCCTCCTTCCAGCAATGCATTAATGAGTATTACTTAGATGTGTAATATTGCCAGAGTAGTAATACTCGGTAGACCTTGCCCACAGAAAGAAGCACACTCCAGCTCTGCAGTGACTGTTTTTGTAAAGGATTATCTTTTTTGCCTTCTGAAGACACACTATTGCTTTGTGTTCGAATGGTGATGGAACACCATTTGCAGGCAATTAGCTATGCTAAGATTATGTTCTGTTCAACCCACTGTTTATTAAACATTCAACAACCTGCAATGCTCAAGAGATTAACACACATTTAATACGCAAACTTCATAAATGTTCGCAAGTGAATGTCCAAGAAATGTGGCGGTTCTGACTATGACGCAATCAGGTCATCTGGACCTAGATAAAAAGCTTCATAACACCTATTATCTTAGTTCATGTGTCAGAATGGACATAGCTAACGAGTCTGCACTGAGCTGATGCGTTAACAGGATGGTTCAAATAGAAACTATGAGGAGTGTGGAGAGAGCAATGCATGAAATGAAAGAGGGAAATTAATTATTTCGACAGGAATTCACACTGTGACAGAGAACTGAAAGGATAGCTCTGTAAATCAAACCCAAAACAAATAAGAGGAAGCAGGCAGGAAGTCAACACCACAACAAATGGGAGTCTGCAAAGGTGAGGTATTGAATACAATAGAACTTTGATCTTTAGATAAGGTCACTGTTTAGGTGAAGAGCGTTCCAATTGATAACACATCAAACGCATTGACATTATATTTGTCCTTCCTTAATGTCTGATTTCATTCTCACCAAGTCTTTGAGCTTTGAAGTGGTCCACCAATCCATGCCAAATCAAAAAAAGGACAGTCTTTCACCAATCTCAACAAATTATTACAGCGTTTACCTTACTAAAAACAAATCCAGATCTATTTTGAATAGTGTGAACGCAATCCTTGAACCGTGTTTCGGTTTCACTAATGCAGATTAGGGATGTAAAGTGTAGCCCGGAGATCAGCAGGCACCCAGTGCAAGTGAAACCACAATTGTGTGGAATACTTCCATTTGCTCTGATTTAAGTGGCTAGCCACTCTCCTCAATTGGCCTTTTTGCCTCGCCCCTAACGTGTTCATTACGTTCTAAACGTACATAAGGACTTTGAAGTAGCTGAAAGGTAACAATTGTGGAACGATATAATTCGCCCTATATATATACGTGATCAAGCGCTCAGGGAAGCGCGAAACGCGTCGTTAAGGACACTGCCTAGGCGTCCTGTATTGTCTGCTGTGTGTGCTTGCCTTATATATATATTTTTGTACTTTTCATTAAAACTCGATCTTTTTCATCTAGTTGGATTCGAGTTTTTTTTTATTTTTGTTGGGATCTACTGACTTCATGCATGGAGTGCAGGTTTTTCTATCCTCCATGTGGTAACATATATATATATATATATATATATATATATATATATATATATATATATATATATAAGTACAATTAATTGAATCTTTGCTTGACGCAGAAATGAAGCTACACGTTAAGCGATCTCTAAATAAGTGCCTTGTTTGGATGGCCTCAAAGTCCTCCATCAAGCAAAGATATGAGTGACCCTTCCATAATGCCACTTCCCACTATTGTATTGAACCAAGCGGTAAGCAGGGTGGCTCCTGTGCACAACCCCTTTCTGGGGTAAATAGCTGGTTATAGGTGCAAACCTCAGCTGGTTATCTTTAGGTTCTGACGTTGGAGACCACAGAATAGCGGACTAACCATCGGGAACACCGCTGGCACTCATGGAGTCAATGAGTACATCAGAGGATCAGAGAAGGTGAGGCATGTCTTCCTCCAACATAAACAACCCCTAAACACTGCCTATGAGCCACGTGACAGAAACAAAGTCTGCAATTACTTAATTGGCTTGGAACGGTCCATACTTGGACACAAAGTAGGAAATACTAGCAGGCATCTTGGAATCGAATACACTGCTGATTACAGCACCTGAACCATTCCCATGCACCCGGACCAAGCCTACAACAAAGTCCACAACAATCCTCAACACCATGGTGAGAGTCCAAACACACAATAATAACACCTCACAACACTCAACAGTGGGCCAGCTTCCCACAAAACTGAACATTGGGATAGAAGATGATTATTAATGTTTTGACAGTGAGCAACTTTAAAAATCACCCCATGAAGAACTTGCTCCATGCCAAGGGAATACAAAAATGTTCACAGTGTCTTCCACATGGCAACTGATGTTAAAGTGATTAAATATCGAAACTCCAAATTCATGTTTTGTTCTTATTAAATTGCCTGAAAATGAGAGACTGTGCTGTAACTTTGATAATTCAGGCCACTGAGTTTCCGTAAGTTTTTTAAACATAGTAAGTTGAAAAATCCATTCCCTCCTACTGCTTTTTTTATTCTCATTTTCTTTGCAATAGTTGAACTGCAGTTTATGTATTTTGTGATTGATATATGTATCACTACACAACAATGTGAGCAAATAAATCTGTGATGGGGTGAGAAAAGGCGCTTGTTATCTGTTTGCTGCTGCCATCGTAGGCAGGGAAAGCCGTAGGTAACCGCATATTTGTATATCTTGAAAGCTGGAGGGCTTAGAAGGGGCTTTGCAGAGGAAAGAAACGCGCAAGCTTACCCAGATCAACCATGTCGGTTTCAATCCTGTGAAGTGAATGCTGTTCGATCATCAAGTTGTTTGCCAGTTTGTTTGCTTTTCTTAGCCAATATCAAAGCTCCGTGGGATTAAGGGTGATACCTTAGATGTTACTTCAACGCGAATTCTGCAAAGCACTTCGAGGAAAGGGAAAGATGCTAAGAATGTGCAATAGGAATACAAATATTAGGAAGTGATAGAAATACGGAATTTTGACATTTCAATTACAATTAAGCATGCTAAAAAACTCTTGAGTCGTGCTTCCCTCTCTTGCTTCCCAGCCAATAGGTGACAAAAACTAAAAAACACAAACAAATATAATTTTGGAACAAAAGATTGAACAGTCCAAGCCCCCTCTCCAACTCACGTATTGATTATTATTTTTTTTTTAATGGTTGTCAGTCCAACTGGGCAAACTTCGCCTGGCCTAAACGAGATCAGCGCTCTCGAGAGAGAGAGAGAGAGAGCACGTAGAGGTAGCCCAAAATCATACACAAACTCGCATACAATGTTGAGTGTGAGGGTTTGAGTTCGGGGGTCCAGTCAGATCCACTAATCCAACATGAGAGATTCAGGGTTTAATCAGCCACCTATTATCTCTTGGGCACTTTGGTTTGCAAATAAAAGGCCCAGCGCACTTTCTGGTCCTCTGGGGGTTGCACTGGCACTTAGAAGGAGCAACAGGGCGGATCCACAGTAAAAGAGAGCAGGCGAGATTGAGCAGTAACCCCTGGGAGCATCATTCACTGTTTGTGATATGTTCTTTTGGATTTCTAAGAAACCCTTATTTTAAAAAAGTAGGTTTGTTGTTTTTTTTATATCCCGTTGACTTATTTTTCCTCCTTCCATCCGAAAAAAACAACCCTTGGTAAAAAAACATAACTAGTGTGCCAACCTTAAAACCCCTTTGGAAACCCTTTCCCTATGGCCTGGAGTTGAACAATCCTTAGTTACACTCAAAACTGTTACCATGAATAACAGAAGAGCTGTGCTTCCCTTTGGGAGCATAGCCTCTTTGGATGAGGAAGAGGCAGTGAAAGATGGGGTTGGTATGGCAATAAATGCACAGCCTCTTAAGATTGAGGCTGACCGCTCATCTTGGTTTGTAGATGTGAAAGTCTGGGAGGATGAAAAGGTGAAGAGCCACTAGGTCATGGGCACGAACGTAGAGGGGGCAGGTGAAAATGGTAGAGACTTAATACAGTAACATGAAGTCATTGGGGCAGAGCCCCAAGTGATATTGGAAGAGGTGGCAAGATAGTCTGCCATTGCTGGACTGCAAAATGGGGCTATGGAGGAACAGGAAGTGGAACACAACAAGGTAGAGAATGTAGGTTCAGGGGAGGGGAACCTGAAAAAGCTAGTGTAGGTCAGAATGAAGAGGAACACACGGAAGCAGATGTGGGACACGAAGTGAAACATGAGGAAGAGGTTGAACACAATGATGTGTACATAGGACAGGCGGAGGAACACAAGGAGTTGGATGCAGTACTAAAGGACCACAAAGAGGTGATTGTTGGACATGATGGGAAGAAGAGGCAGCAGGAGCTGGAAGACGTGGCAGATGCAGGGCAGGAGGAGGATGGCAAGGAAGCAGATAAGGGGCATCAGGAAGAGGGGTAGGTGGAGGCGGAGGGGCAGACAGTGGAAGGAAAGGAGGGGGTGGGAGGAGGCTGTATTAATTGGGGCTGGTTGCTTCTGTCCTGTGGAGGGGTCAAGGATGGTCAGAAATTGAGCTAAACAAAAAGGTACTACGCTAAACATTCTAAAGTAGGCTCATCCTGGGTAAGGCACTACTCCCCCCTGCCTCATAGTAAGACTTGGGCAGAGGAATGAACAGTTCTTTGCAAGTTCTGAAAAAAGAGAATGTGATGGAGAAAAAAGAGTGTTATGCAACTATATTTAGCAGTGGCACACACTGATATTTAGGACCCCTTGTGGCATTTACCCCCCCGGCCCCTCCCCGCTGCTACTGCACCCTACTCCAATGGTACCAAGGAAGTATCCTCCAGCATTTCCTGGAGATGCCAAATATCATCTGCATTGTGGAGTGATGATCAGTTGATCAGCCAGGGGGGGGTGCTGGAGGACAGTACAGTCCAAGATGCACTGGAGGCCCACCTGCATGGCCATCACTCTAAGAACCAGCAACAGCAAGCAGATGTTATGTATTAGCAGGATGACACCGAGTGAAATGGCACACCTACATCTTTCATGTGTAGAGGGGTGAATCCAAAGAACCTCAAGTTGATTGCTGTCATATATGGCGGGGACAACCTGAAAAAGTCTAGAGGGTGCTCTCTGCCCTCCACTACTTTGTTGCTAAAATAATAACAGCAAGGCACAAGAACAGAACAGTAGCAGCACAAACGTTGATTGCATCTTGTTTTGGTATGACGGGCACCAGCAGTTGGCCCTGGAGCTATGTTTTTCCAATCCTAAAGCCCCACTAAACGACCCTGCTCCACTTCATGCTATGCGATTTGAAACAAACAGCAAGTCATCATCATTGGAGCTGGCCTCGCCATACACCTCCCCAGTGTAGTGCAGGTTAATTTTAATTGTTCAACATGGTGCACTTTAAGGCTTTCCCTGCAGTCGGATACAATAGTCCTTACTCTACGCTGTCTGGGGGACAGATTAGGGATTCTGTGCCTAATCTCACAAGTACTGCTAGCCATATGAGGTGCCAACTTAACCAGTACTGTAGTGATTCATTACCCATACACGTGTGAGGTGTGGCTAGTACATAAGCATCCAGCATCCCAGCTACTGAAGTACTGATGTATGCTCGTGTAGACATACTTTGAGCAAAGAGTCTATCCCACAGGCTCTGGATATTTAGTCTATCACTATAACCAGTAGTGACATAAATGACAAGAGCAAAGCACCGCCTGATGACGAAGAAGACAATGATCTTGACATTTCTAGTGGTGTGTTGACCACAGAGTGTGCTGCATTCTCTTCCTGTCTCTGTTCATACATGTACCTCCCTGGTGTGAAGGTACATCTTTACATATTTTAATGCTGTATCATACATGCTCAGTTGTCGGAGTTTTAATTCAGCTGAAAAGTTGCCACTTTGTTCTTGAAACGTGGGTAGAGAAATTAGGCCAGAACGTATTAGTTGTTAGCACCCAGGGCGGGGAAGCAGCCAATCAGGCTCCGTATGGAGCCCCGCCTTCCATATCCTTGGTGACCATCTTTAGACAGTAGAAAAAATTGGGTTGAGCTTACACCTTCTTATGCGCCAGTTTTCATCAATGACAACTTAATCCACTAAGGGCTACAAATAAAAATAAAAAACCCTTTCACAAATCCAGAAATATTGGCCTTTTTTCTAAAGATGATCAACTAATTACATACAATTGTCATTAATGAAAACTGGTGCATAAAAATGTGTAAGTTCAACCCATTTTTTTCTAAATCAACAACGGAGTAGAGGGTCTCTTGGTCTGCGTAGATGCTCACACCCATACGACACAAGTCTAATTAAAATTCAAACTAAGGACAACAGAATCTTAAACTAAGGTTGCGAGGTACAACTAGGTATCAATCAAAAAGTCCCTCAACACCTAATCTTTAGACATTATTTTCATTCATTGAACGGGACGCTATAAGTGCCCCGTTCGTTGAATGAAAATACTGGTTTTCCAGATTGGAAACCTGAGGTGCTAATAGCCTTAGGGCCCTCTCCAGCTGGATTGATCAGGTCTTATCAGCCCGGGGACCATTGTTAAAGGCCCTCGCTACGCTCATGCCTTTAACTCAGGTCCTGGGCCGGATCGGATATTATCATACGCAATATTATCATACAGCTGGAAAACAGTCACTTTGAACATGCAATGTGGGTTGAAAAATGACAAAGGAGTATTTGGTGTTTTCTTTCATTGAGGCTGTGTTGGATACCCATGCAATGTTGAGTGCACATCCCTCAAAATCAGTGCTGTATCCACATGGCCAGACAAATCATAGGCCCTTCTAATGTCAGGCAATTAAGTTATAGCAGGTACAGCATTGGCATACCAGATGCTGCTGAAGGCAACATATCCCATTCATTTACCACAAGCAATTCTGGCCTCTCTGGTGCACACAGCAGTTACTGTAGCTGATAGAAAAATCTCTGAAGTCTGCTGTTTTACTGGAATTATCTGTGCCTGAACGTTCGTTGGGTGTTTCACTTACTTCCAGCATTGCGAGCTGTCTAGGGGCTCTTGCTGGCATACGCTCGCTTCCTGGAGGAGGCGGAGCTCGCTCTTGACACGTGATTCATCACGTGACTATTCTACACTACAAAGCGCAGAGGAAACCTCCCGAGTGGCGTGCGCTGCTGTTTTACTGGAATTATCTGTGCCTGAACGTTCGTTGGGTGTTTCACTTACTTCCAGCATTGCGAGCTGTCTAGGGGCTCTTGCTGGCATACGCTCGCTTCCTGGAGGAGGCGGAGCTCGCTCTTGACACGTGATTCATCACGTGACTATTCTACACTACAAAGCGCAGAGGAAACCTCCCGAGTGGCGTGCGCTGCTGTTTTACTGGAATTATCTGTGCCTGAACGTTCGTTGGGTGTTTCACTTACTTCCAGCATTGCGAGCTGTCTAGGGGCTCTTGCTGGCATACGCTCGCTTCCTGGAGGAGGCGGAGCTCGGTCTTGACACGTGATTCATCACGTGACTATTCTACACTACAAAGCGCAGAGGAAACCTCCCGAGTGGCGTGCGCTGCTGTTTTACTGGAATTATCTGTGCCTGAACGTTCGTTGGGTGTTTCACTTACTTCCAGCATTGCGAGCTGTCTAGGGGCTCTTGCTGGCATACGCTCGCTTCCTGGAGGAGGCGGAGCTCGCTCTTGACACGTGATTCATCACGTGACTATTCTACACTACAAAGCGCAGAGGAAACCACCCTTGCGGCGTTAAGCCCGACGGTGAAAAGCCCACTGGCTGTTGTGCGGCTGTTAGGCGGCACATTCAGAAGGGAGACTGCAGTGTCTAGTCACTTTGATCCCTGAGGCTCCATTCCAACAATAGTTTCAACACTTGTAACGCTCTGGTTTGTTCTGAAAGCAGTGTACTAAATTATATATTGCTAGATTACGAAGATCTCATGGCTTTATAACATGCGCTGGTGAGCATGGGTGAGGTTCCATTTTAATAAATTGTTGACATTTTATTATAAAGTGTTAGGTGTCTGTCATCATACACCGTGCTAATTCGTATTTTATCAGATTTTGGGTGTAAAGATAGATTAGTCTTTATCGACCTTTCTTTTATCCCGACAGGCTGAAAACTCTGTCTCTTCATTAATATATTGCACCAGTGCTATATTTACTATTTTAACTATGGCTAACGGATTGCGTAGCGGGCGGTGCACTGGGGCAATATTGAAAGCTTGCATTGAAACTAATACTGACTTTTTAGACCATAAAGGAACTATTTCTGGCAATGAGCTATTTGATAATGATACTCTAGCTGTGGTAGCTAACGACGATAATATGAATCATACTGATACTCCAACACGAACTACTTATGTGGCCCAGATTCATGCCGATCCAACCTTGACTCCGTACAATTCCATAAAAGAGGAAGTAAATAATGATGCTAGGGTGAGTTTGGGGAGTTGCATAACCCCACTGCTACCTTGCACTTTTAATGAAGACCCGTTTAGAATAACTATGAAGAAAATGGCTGAATTAGATGAACAGGTTAATCAATCTATTGAAATGATGACCCCACTGCTTCACAGATCATCTAACAAGGAGATTTTCAAACCAACCTATAGAAAGGGCATTATAAAAACTCACAATGAAATAACAGGTGAAGGAAGCTCTGAAGGGATTTTGCATGCTCTATTGTACTCTCCTGAGCAACTCAAAGATCAAAGAAGGTTTATAAACGATGATCCTGAGGGTAATATATCAGAGAGGTGTAGTGTTGAACATCAATCTCCTAGCCCCCTTCCAGTGATCACAAAAATATTAGATCTTCTTGACAAGGGCCATGAACTTACCCACTTGGAATTAAAAGAATTAAAGGCAATTATGCATTATCTCTGTTCCAAGATGGATAAAATTGAGGGCTTCATAACTGCAATTGATACCCTGAGATCTTTGCAATATGAAACAGGTGGCCAAAGATCAAGAGAAGTTACAAATGAGTGTCATGAGAAAAGCACGCAATGCTCGCTACCTGCTCACCTAGAATGTAACAATTCTGGACAATCACATGGGGTATCTTCTGAGCCATTGAAGTGCAATTGTGAGAACGATCTGAGTGAGATTAAATCATCGATAACTGCATTAAACGATACAATAGTTTCTCATCTATTTAATAAAGCACAGCCTTTTGATATGCTGCGAAGTCCTATTGCTAAAGTTCCGATTTTAGATCTGCCAGATAGCCCTTCTGTCTTGTTAGATGAAATTGAAAAACAAGAAAAGACGGAAATTGAAAATATTCACACCGAAGCAACTCCAACCTTTATGTCTCGCCGGGCAAAAAGGATGCATATGCGTGCTGTGAAAAGACTTGCTAAAAGAAGGAGGGAGGCGAAGATCATAAAATCAACTTCCATCCTAGAAATTGCAGATGAGGAGCATATCAACTTGGATGAGTTGTCGAAAGAGAGCCAGTATGCCCTCACATCTGCTATTGAAGTAAAAGTGGAAAAAGGAGGAGGTGGTCTAGGCACCCCTTCACTATTGAAGGAAGACGTGCACACCAACATGGGAATCATAAAAACTAGTACCACACAATTGGCAAATCAAATTCTCAAAAAACCTCAACTTCCAAAACTGTGTTACATCAAAAAATACCTATGATTATTCCAAAAGACCACTCAACTCAGCAAAATGAAACCGTAAAGTCTAACACAGATCTCATTACTCAAAACATGGCAAAAGCCACTTTATGTGAATATTTCCCTATAGTTGGCAGATGCTGTACGTCGAAAAATCAAATAAAATATCAGGACGAAGCAATCAGCGCCTCCCTAAAAATACCTATGAGGAAATCCTATAGCGAGAAATGTACTAATGTTACTAACAATCAAACACATACAAATAATATGTGCACAGTGAGTAATGAAATACAATTAGAAGTAGCAAATAGTAACAGTAATAAAATGAATGTAACACGTGATGATTCAATAAGGTTTGAAAATTGTTTATTGGATAAAAAGAAAAATGTAGTGATGGTAAATGGCCAAGGCAAAAAAGCGGAAATTGTTGAGACACTTCTGAGGACCCAGTCTGGGAATTTATCAATTAGTGAAGTAAATAATGTGGGTGCTCCTTTTGCACCGAGATACATATCTATTCATGGTCCTCCTTTAAGAAGGTCCTTATCTGAGAATCAAACTAATATGAATAAAGAATACGATCTCTCCGATAGCAAGAGCATATTTTCACTTGAGTTGAATCCCCGTGTGGCTACTAGGGCATTCCCATTGGTTACAACATTAATAAATACAGGAAAAAACACACCTCCAACTAGGCACCAAGATAGTGAATTGGAAACACAGTACATTATTGGATTTGAGGGGGATGAAAGGATATTGGCGGATAATCGCATTAATCGATCCTATACATTCTCCGTATTCTCAAAAATACCTCAATTGAGAATAATCAAATCCGAAGATATCACAAGGGTTTCTTTGGCAAGTGTAAATAATCACAGGGCTATATGTTATCTTACCTCTGAGGCTATAATGAAATTTATCTGGTCTAATCACGAGGAAATAAAAAAGGAGGGTTTGACGCTGTTTACGTTTGACTGTGAGTCGGAGGCTTTAATATTTCTAGAAACACCGGCCAAGGGTGTTGAAAAGACAGAAGAAGCAGGTAGGCCTTATCCGCAATCTGAAGCAGGGCTGGATGGGGGCATGCTGGAAATTTTGAAATTTGCAGCCAATACAAAAGGGCTACCATGGCTGGAACCTATGCTTTCGGCAATCCTATGTCCAAAATTACCTACCCCTGCTAAATAGCCATGCAATGATATGAATATGCAAATTATATCTTGGAATTCTTGCGGACATGTAAACTTAATGAAGTGGCACTCTGCTTTAACCCACGTAGATCAACCAACAATAATAATGGTACAAGAAACGATGAAAACTGAGCCATTCGTTATTCCTGGGTATTTAACTTTTACCTCACCTGCAAGAAGATCTTTGCTAGGACGTCCATCTGGGGGTCTGTTGGTTGGAGTTAAGATATCCTTGCAGGCTCAAGCGGAATTAGCTTGGGAATCTGCCAGTATACTGGGGATTCATCTTACAATACCCTCATTTAGATATTCCTCACTCATGATAATTTCCCTATACTGGAATCCAGCTGCCTTATCTGTCGACGAGATGTTGGACGAATTAGATGCATGCTTATTATATATATCTGGTAGATACCAGACTTGTGAAATCATTATAGGCGGTGACTTTAATTGTGATTGTAGAGATTTGACTGAAACCCACAAACTTAAATCATCCACTCTTTCTTATAGTAGAGGAGTTAAATTTAGAGAACTCCTCACAGAGTGGGATATGGATTTAATGGTAAGAAATGGCATGAATCTACGAAATACATGGGCAAGAGGAACGAAGCACTCAATGATAGATTATATATTTGTATCTCACAATCTTATCATGCATATGGCTCCCCTAGTAATAGGATAGATTGAGATAGGAGATCACGCAAAAACTTTCTACCTTTTGTCAACTAAAATGTCATTCGCTCATGCCAAATATTACCTTGTCAGTGGTTGAAATTGATCGTCCTCTGCATTCCATCAGATGGAATCGAGGGATCTGCAATTTTGTTGTTAAACAAATTTCCTTGGAGATTGAGAGGATCAGACGTGCAGGGGGAAATTATGAATATACATTGTGCATGCATTATTCTGATATAGTTGCCACAGCACTCGAGCGACTTTGGAAAAATACAAAGTAATGTGCAACATGCACATTTATATGATCATACATGCAAATTATTAAAAAGGGAGAAGAATAGGGTGCTGAGATATTTAAAGAAAAGCAACTTGGGCATCGAAGATAGCAAGGCAAGGAGGAATAGAATATTATCAGCCTACAAACATAATTTGAGATCTGCTCGTATTTCAAGATACAATGAGTAATCTGGCGCACCTTGAAAGCTGATAATAAATGTGTGGCATTGTACTCGCTAAACTGTATTCCTGAGCAGACTTGGCAAACATTTATAAAGGTTAAATACCAATTGCCTTGCAATTTTCGTTTTGTCCCAGATGTTTCTCTTGAATGTTCTAAAATCCCAAGGCTGAAGTGGGATTGCATTGACATTATGTGGGCAATCTCCAGGTTGACATATTCAAAAGCTGCAGGACCGGATGGTCTTCCCCCATGTCTTTATAAGGCGGATCCCGTGCTGTGGGCTGGCATTATAAACCATAAGTTCGACTCTATCATTAGGTCTGGGGAGGTTCCACCCTCATGGCTAACTGCTAATATAGTACCCATATTTAAAAAGGGTGATCCGTCTCTCCCAGAAAATTATCGTCCAATATCTTTAATTGATACTGAGGCTAAGATTTTCTCTATCCTTCTCTTAAACGAATTGGAGAAAGTAATTGAGGCGAATGACATGTACTCGAAATACCAAACTGGATTTAGGAAGAGCATGAGTACAACCTTAAATGCTTTTATCATGTCGCATGTCATTGCGGGAGCAAAAGAAAAGAATTCTAATCCTGTTTATATAGCAATGATCGATATGAGTTCAGCTTTCGACACAGTGGTCCGCAATTTATTGTGGAAGAAAATGACGAAGATAGGGATTCCAACTGTGCTGATGTATTGGATCATTAAGTTGCACACGAATACTTCGTATAGAATAAGAATCTCTCCGGAAGGTGGAACCACTGCCCCCATATGTACAACAATTGGTGTGAAACAGGGTTGTAATCTGGCGGCTACCTTATTTAATTTATACCTATCTGATCTGGGTGAAAATTGGGAAAAAGAGAATTTGTTTTCTGTTAAAGTGGGGAGTATTCACCTGAAATGGATTGCATTCGCTGATGATATCATCTTGTTTGACCCTACTCCGGTAGGACTTCAAACCAAACTCTCATTATTTGAGACTTTTGCAAAAGCTAATAATTTTACACCTAACCCAGCGAAAACTGCCATTATGACCTTTGGAGTTAAATCAAAAGGAGGGAATTTTAGATGGCAAATGTTGAATACACAAATTTGTCGTGTGAATAATGCTATCTATCTAGGGTATTATATATCAGCCCTCAACTCCATTAACGCTTGGTCAATTATAATTAGAAACAAAACACGACCACTATTGTCCAAAATGAAAAGGATCTATACCCAATATTGCAAATTCTCTTTAATCCCGCTAATAGATTTTATGACATTAAAAATTGAAAGTGTTATATTGTATACATTAGATATTTGTCTATGTGATATGACAAGCACGCTGGACAGCTTACAGGGCTCTCTTTTGAAATCTGCAATGTCTCTCCCTATGTCAATTCCAAATGCCATTATTCGGCATGAATTGGGGCTGGTTGCACTATCATCTCGTTGGAAATGGAGACAGCTGTCCAACTATGTCAAGATTCATTATCCTCCAACTAACTCATTGTATATCGATCTAAACAAAATGTTGGGTTTTCAAACTCCAAAATCCTTTTCTAACTATCAATTGAAAATGCAACAAATTTTGGACAATGCAAATATTACTGTTGAGGATATTCAATATTGTCCTGGCTTTGCTAAGAAAAAACTCTTTGAAATGGATTGGTGTATAACAATTGATTCAATTAAGACCTATGGGCTATATAAAGAATATGGTATACATGTAAAACTGCGCATTCCACGTTACGATCATGTCTTGTTATTCCCCTGTGAAAATATCCGAAAGGTATATATTCGATTTAGACTAAATCTATACCATACTAGGGAAAGAACTAAGAACTGGGAAATGAATAAATCAAATAATTGTGTGGGATGTCGATTTGTTGAATGTAATGAATCTTATGAAACATTGAAACATCTTATATTGTATTGTCCGCATTTTAAGAACTTAAGGACACTTAAATTGAGGAAATTTGTAGAAATTGAATTTGAGGACTGCCTTGAAGTTTTGTGGTCCAGAATGATGCAGGGATCATAGAAACCCTTAATATATGAAGTGGCAAATCTTTGTAAGCACATTGAAAATGAATTAGAGTTATTTTCTAAACTGTAATGATTGATTAAATGATTATCTGTAAGATTTTAAACTTTGTAAAGGTTCTACATGAATTGTCATGTATTTTGAACCAAATGCAAATAAAAAAAAAAAAAAAACTTCCTCCACACCCTGGCATGCTTATGTGTTCCAGACTTGTTGGCTCCCAAAATGTTTTTATTTTCCTACCACTGACAAGAAGTGTATATGTCACATAGGTTATTACTGGGATGTTCTCCTCCTTAGTATTAGTAGCCATTATATGATGACAACATCATGGATGCCGATTCATCAGGGATAGCGGAGGTGACATCACAGACCTGCTGACATCACCGGAAGTGGCTTGCTGGCATAACACAATTGCAATAATGTAAACATTTTTAAAATACCAAATAGTTACTAAAACAGAAAACAAAATGTTAGATACCAACAACATTTTAACAAGGGTGCTGCCTTCATATGCCTTGGAGCGGTTCATGATATGTCAGGGTTAGACCCAATAGAACAACATATGGTGATGCACTGCCGTATATATTCCCCTTCAGCATTGTATGGTGTAAGGGATCAGAAATGTGAGGCAAACAAATTTGTAGAGAGTTTTCAACTTTTGCCATTTTATTAAATAAACAGGCTGAATTAATGCCTTACACTCCCTACTCTGACAAGGATTTCCCTGCCTAAAATAAACTAAGGGGAACATTCTAACCAAGCAATATCTAACCCTCACACTTATACAACAATCAAAGCAAAAAGGAAATATATGATAATTCCATTCATCAACATTACATAGCATATGATTTGAAACAAATCTGTCTACAATCAAAAAAGCTATGAAAACCATTATGTTTTCATAAATGTATGCCTCCTGGGCTTCCCTATAAATCTGATTTGTAATTTGCTTGGGGAGCTGTTCTCCATGCCCTGATGCCCATGGGCTTTGGTGTGTTATAAATAGATAAATAATAATATGACCTGATTCACAATATGATCAATGTCTCTTGTCATGGTCTGGGCAAACTTTCCTTCCCCAGATCCAAAGAAGAGTTTTCTCCCCAAAAGGAAAAACAATGAATACGATTTAACACAAAGTTCCAATACAGTTCTTAAGTTCTTGTTCTTCAATTCACAAAGTTCTGTTGCTTCCATAAATTACTTTGAAAAAAGCTCTCACTCGTCCTGGGATAAGAACTGTCTCACATTTGTGGCAACAACAAATAGTGTGGTCAGGATGGTTCACCAAAATGTTAACTGCAGAAAGAATTGTAACTTTTCTTCAGTCCGCTTTCACAATTCTTTCCCCAATGTCACAACTCAACATGTTGTTTTCTATTAGTACTACTCTTCATCACTTGCACCTTCTACCATCGGGCTTATTCTTTCACCTGTATCTTCTGGGCAATCGCTTCTTGCCCTACGGGTATACTCACCTCCCTGTTTACTTCTTCAACACCAAAACAGAAAAGTGCTTCAATGGTAACTTTTAATTAAGAATAACAACTTAAATAGTTTACTTTGTTATCAAAATGTTAGCAGCTTTCAGGGAATAGGACTTTTCTACAAAACAATGCTCATCTCCCTCTGGGTACCTTCTTCCAGAATGGCGCCTGTTTGTCTCCTTTCTTTCCCTTCTACACCAATGGTTAAACAGTAGCTAGGATACCGTCTTTCCCTGTGTCCACCTTGACTTTGGCAGTGTGAGTTTAGATAAGGCACATTCTTCTGAACATGTGAGCAGTGCATCCTACAACCCATGGGATTCTTATTCCTCGCCTCTGGCTTTTGGCAATGCTTGGTGTTCTCAATTTGCCCAGGCTTTGCACTTTTGGCTTTGGCATTTCTTGCATGCCTTAGTTCTTAATACTGTTTCTTCATTAGGTTGTCGGGATCGCCACAAACTCACAAAATGCACATCACAGCTACTTGGTTTCATTAACAGCCACATCTGTGTTTTTCTGATAGTTCAATATTCAATAGTAGTGCCTCTATCATTCAGACGCCAACAACGCAGCCGACCTGGTGCGCATGAGCAGCACGCAAGTGCACTGGTGAATACTTGAAAAGTGGGGACCACACCGGGTAAGTCGCTCTCGCTCGGTGCTCGCTGGCCGTTAACTTCTGTGGCTCTCCTCGACCTGGCAAACTGTTCCTTGTTGTTCGGTCTGGGTGCCGCCACACCAACTCAGATTGTCCCAAACTCCTACAAATCTCCTGCGTGACCCACTGACCAGAGATCTGTCTGCATCTTCCACCACGTCGACATTCTGCTCCACAACCTCTGCAAGGGGGATAAGGAGAGGCACTGACCGACTCAGGACCCTAAGTGGGCCCGGTGTCTGCTCCCTCTATTAATCCCGCCTCCACCTGCACGCACGGCCCACACAGCACATACTGCTTCTGCTTCTCCGGCTTCTCTGCAGCCTGCACCTGAGGGAGCCATATGAACTACCCAGTCTCCGTCAGGTGGGGCAATCTCCACTAATTATGTGGTCACAGCAGTCTTGTTCCTCTATGTCCTTCTTCCGTATCTCAGTACAGAGGGAATTATGGGACTTGAAGTCCTGAATAACAAAATTTGTTTTTCTATGTCTTTCTGCTTTTCAATAAGCCATGAAAAGACCATGGTTTCAGGGAAAGTTAAACAGGGGACTTTCCCTTTCCTCCTGGCTGATTTCCTTCTCCAAATAATCCTCCTGCAGAACACCACCCCTGCCCGCGGTTGGGATCAGGAAGCGACTACCTTCCCCTTGCCACATGAGGAAGGTCCCAGGACGAGGTTTTGGGGGGGACAACTGCTGATTCATCACAATGGTCTGTTACTTCCACATTATGCCAATTGTAGCTGCATGTCAGATATCATTATATGAAAGGTAGAGCCCCTACATTGACAGTTGCTGCAGTAATACAGTGTCCAAAAATCCAATAGATGGAAGTCACTTCAGTGCACATGAGCATAATGTTTAAATGAATTATGTTAATTTGTTATTTATATAGCACTTTCGGCAAAGCACTGTGCATAGCACATATGTACATACTATTATCATCCCAACCGAAGTTGGTACTCATTTATCAAGCTCGGAAGAATGAAAAGCTGAGTTTGTCTTACCAGGATTTGAACTTATGACCTGCAAATCACACACAGAATGCAGCAGCTTTGCTACTAAGCATCCAATGCCACCATAAGAAAACATGTCAAAACTGTCTGCACAATGCAGTGTCTCCCAATGTTTCCACAGAGACAATTATTATTTACTTTGTGGAAATGACTTCAACATTACTTTGACCATATATATATTTGTATTGTAAGGGGTAAAAGGGGGTGGGAGGGATTGGGGTAAACATTGGAGTGAAGGGGGAAAGGGCATTTGTAGTGAAGGGGGAAGAGGCATTTGGGGGGAACCCCCATTAAACAAATGAAAAGTTGATGTAAATAGTCAAAGTAATTACTATGAAGTAAATGACCAAAAAGTAATTTATTTTGTGGAAATGGCATGGAACTCCATGCAGGCTAGACACTTAACAACACTTACTGTGTTTGCTGTAGCCTTGATGATTCACAGTAAAGAAAATGTCATGCCACATTAAGACATACCTAAACTGGCTGCACCAAAATACCAATCTAACCAAGTAATAACACTTATCATGCCTATTTTATCATAGATGCCCAAAAACATATACATGCCACAGTAAGGACTAGCTGCTCCCAAATGGAAGTCCAGCCAGTTAATTACACTTATCATGATTGCTTTATCAGAGATGCACAGTAAACATTTCATACCACAGTAAGACATGACTATACTGGCTGTGCTAAAATGCCAATCTAGCCACTAATAACACATATCATGTCTACTTTATCATGAATGGCCATTACATAACAGTGCACCCCCTCCTATTCCACCCTCCCCACATGACCCCTCTCCTTCCCACTCTCCTCTTCCAACCCCCAAAATCATCTCCTTGGCCCAGTGTTACCTCCATGTTCCTCTTCCTCATCCCAGTACTTACATATGAGGCAAGGTGTTTCATAGGTAAGTACTGGGATGAGGAAGAGTAGGACTAGGACTAATGAAGATTGCTGGTAAGTATTGCAGGCATTGAACACAAGCACACACACACATTCACACAGCATTTACATGCTCATTTATACGTGCACCCATTTACTCGCACACGCACACCCAGCAACCCATACATCATGCACTGGCTCACACATTACATGATATACATATAAATGCACACACACACACACCCTTGCATGCACACACACATTTGCAAAAAAACTCAATTTTTTTACCTTTTCCCAAATCCGAGGAACTCTCCTGCAGGTAAGCCTTGCTGGCTGCCATGCTCCACACTTGCAAGGAACCAGCTTTGGTTCCTAACATGCGCAGGTCATGGCCAGAGTAGGGCAGCCAGAGCCTTTCATGTCCTGTGGGGGCCCTCAGATTGAAGAAATACTTTCTGTTTGAAGTTCGAATGACAGTAATGGAAAAAACATCTTTCCGCAGTAAGAATGACTTCAAAAAGAATTTAATGTAAAGAAGGCCTTCTTCTGAGCCCTCTTTATTTTTGATTTCTCTCTGCCTCTGCAACCCTTAACCGGTGATTGCACAAGCAGTGCCAGGGGTCACCATTGTAATTCCTGGTGACCCCCAAATGACATCCCCGGACACCATGTTTCACGGTAAATTACAGCCCTCAGATATGCTCTCTTGCCACCAAACAATTCTAAGAATGCTTCCCCACAACTACTATTGTCTTATCTCAAATCTTTGCAGGTAGTACTTTCTTTTTCCATCACAAAAGTAAAATAACTGACTTCACTCTCCTGCCTACAAGCAATCCTATGCTTTTCCTCTTGGCAACTAGTGTTTTAATTCATCACTAAAATATTACAGTCTCAGTTATAGTCATTGAATGTAAGTCTCTGCCTGCCTCCAAACAATTATGTGGCTGGGATCATTTATGTGCATGCCACTTTCTTCCCCTTGTTGTCGTGAGTAAACAAAAAGAAGTGCTTTCCTATTTCAATGCTCTATTTCTCCCTCAACTAAATCCTATTTTCATTGTCCACCTTTGCCTGACTAAATCCTATTTTAATGTTCTACTTCAATCTCAACTAAATCATATTCCCTCAATTGCCATAGGAACCTCCTGCATTTGCTTCCACCTCACAACTGATCCTAAAATCAAATCACACAATTGCTATTCATAGCATTTTTGTCAAAATGTCCCCCAATAGGCTGCACTTGAACATTATACAAAGTTCAGTAAAGCTGACTAAAACACCCAATTTTCAAGTGATTTATTTTCAACCTCAATAGGTAAGCCTGGGCACATTTCTGGAGCTCGGCTTCATTGGCCCCATTGCAACAAAATCTTAGGGGTGGAGCAACCGAAATGTCATTTCACCAAAATGCCTGGGGTAGCGGAAGTGACATCATACGACCCTTGCCCTCTGATGACATCACAGGAAGTGATGTAATTTGACCCCACCCTGAAGTGACATCACGGGAAGCGATGGAATCGTTTCACCCCTTAACAAAACAGAAAGTGACATCACGTTATGTGCTATGGTCAAACATTTCTAAACTGTACACACAAGCTTTAAGGCACAAGGATTTTGTCAAGTGACCGAGGACACCGAGCTGGAACGGTTTGTGATGACCATAACAGAGACAACAGCGGGAAAAAACATGCTATAACTGCAACTTGCAAAAAGCAAAATACATAGCCTGAAATGAATGCTTATTCTGCTCTAAATGCTTTTTGGAAGTTTTTGTCTGCATTGTGAATTTGAGGTGTTTAAGAACAGACTAAATCAGTGACTCACGCCTGAAGTTTACCTGAAATGTAATGAGTCTAGCAATTATTGTACAGAATTCCAGAAAGACACATTATTTGTTATTTGTATTCTTTCTTATTTAGGGTCACAGCTCAAAGTGGTACACTTGTGGAACCCCCTGTTTTTTAAGAGGCCTGAACAATAAAGCCTGCCACTCCAGAAACAAAGAGCCCGATGTTGCTGGCCCCAGCCCAGGACCTTCCATTTAAAAAAATAAAAAAATAAATGTATTTAAAAAAAATATATTTAGGCGTAGCTAGGGAGACCACAGGGGTAGTAAGAGAGACTTTGCAGGCACGGCCCCTGGCAACCCCTAAATGACATCTCTGATACCGCTAGAATTAACGGGTTTATTTTAAAAAAGAAATGTGTCATTTAAATGCTCCTGAACGTTAGGAAATAGTGAATGAAAACAGGTCAAACAGTACTCAGTGATTTAATTATAGAAAATTCACCACACACGTTTCAGTGTAGTTTATTAATTGACACGAATTACATCTACAATATATAAAACATCTATAGAAAGGAAATTTTGGAAAGGGAATCATGATTTTTAGGGATGGGGGTCAGGGTTAATAGGGGATTTGTGGGGGGCTTCACATTTTGCTGTTGCTCTGAATTTAAAAATTGTGACATTTAAAAAATGAAACATTTGGGGTTGACAATATCAGGGGTAAAATACATGGAACTGCACAAATACCAAAGTACTATTAGTATCCCAAGCTAAAGCACACTTACTTTTCAAAGTATGGTACAAAATGTTCTTCAATCAAAGGGGCTGCAAGCAACAATGTTGGTTAATCTAAATGACAACCATTTTCTGCATGTTTCACAGCAACTTCATTGCATTGTTGCAACTCTTTAAATGTTACTTGCATGCCACAATTTTGAAACACCACTTTCATCGACCGAAAAAAATCTGGAAAGCACTAACATTTCAGGAGAGCAAGGAAGTGTACATTTTGTCACATGTGAAAGATGTGCCCAGTATTCAAACACGTGTTTTGTCCCATTCGGATAACTGAAATTCCCACATCCATGAGAAGAGCTCTGGGTTCTTACTCTTCCAAACATTTCCCTGGCCATGTAACGGTCATCATTTAAAAATCAACAGATTTATTATTTTGAGTTTCCAGTATTTCAACCAAGGAGGGAGACAGGGCATCTATCGGAGTCAGGGGGAGCCACCCGCAATGTGATGCTACTGCCCGCCAGAAGTGGTACAAGCATGATCCCCAGGGCACCCCGAGTCCTCTCTCATGGAATTCAAAGTGATCAGAATTGTCCGAGCCAATGCAGAACTCCCAAATGATCCCTGGAGAAATACGTTATATAAGTCAGGTAGCAGAGGGCCACCAGAATTGTTTACAGAAGAAAAAGAAGAAACCTCAGACAAATCAGCCCAGGACAGGTGTTGTGAGCATTTGGTGTTAGAGTGTGAATTGATGTACTCCTGGCTGCAGGGCCATGAGCAGATCGGGACCCGACTGGCAGAACATGTCTGGTAGACAAGTCCCGACATGGATCACAGACCAGAGCTGCATAGAAATGATATGGCATCTCCAGAAAAGATACTGGGCCTCATAACAAGTACAGCAGCATGGTAAGAAATGGTGGTAACGTGGCAGTAATTCCATTAAATGTGACCCAGCCACCTTTCTAATAGAATCCTTGTGTGATTCCTAATGTGAATCATACAATGACAATCATTGTGTGACTAACAATAGTCCCACTTTCATATAATGTTCACTGATAGCTGGTGCTGCATTGCATCAGATAGAGGTTCACACCAGGTAGAAACATCTGGGTGATAAGATATTACAAATGGTAATCCCACTCAGACCTTGTAGGCAGCAAAAAGGTCTAAGCTGCCTGAGATGTTTCCCGAACATCACATAAGGAAGAAACCCGTGTGGTCCCTACCCTGGGTTTGTTGGGGTCCTCTGGAGGCACATCAGCACACTATGAGTCTAAGCTGATAAAATAGCTCAGCCAGTTAAATGATTTCCTTGGATATCTGTGTGCAACCTGCATTCACAAATGACATAGACAAATTCAAGCTTGCTGAAGATCCAGTCTTCATCAAGTCTTCTTTTACTCCAAATTCCTCCCATAAAACGGTGCCTGTGATCACAGAAGGTGTCGCTAAGATTGCTGACCGTACTCCCAAAATAACCTCTACTAACCTAAATTATGTCAGGTTTTTCAAACTTGTACTTAAAAATGACTGTGCCAGTGTGGTTGCTGGTTTAGACTCAGCCACAGCTCTTATTATGAATAGTTTAGAATCCTGCAACTAAAACTCCATCCAAACTGGTGCACCAAGAGCAGTTGTCCCTTGATGACCTGGGCCTAATAGATCAAGCGACCCGGAGGAACATGAACAGACTTGATCCAGGGATGAGACTGAATTGCATCAATACTCTGGCATGATTCACAGGAAACAAGGAAAGGTATTGCCTGGACTTAGTTACTCCCTTCCCCCTGTCCTAGGTAACTTCCACCTGCACAGCCCAGCTATTAGGAGGAGGAAGCATCAGGATCCTTGGAACTGTCAAAACCTGATGTGATTGTGGAAAAGGACCTTGCCCGGCTCTCAGTGGACTTTCTGTACCATTCGTACCTTGACTGCTGGCCACGACACCCACTTACCTGCCCACCATCCCCAGAAGCTGGCAAAGTCTGCACTGTCAGCTGCTGTCTGCAGCTGGTCGTAGCTCTACTCCTGCTATGCTGCTTTGGACCACTCCTGTTCTTTGCTTCTCTCTCCTTTCCTCCAACTACCAGTCTGTGCTGCGAGATCATCTGGGCTCATGTCTCTGCATACGCCCTCCCCTCATTGCTGTCAAAGATCCTTGTTTTTTTTACAACTACTGGTGCAGTCATAACCATTTTCTTAGAGTTTTTTCCTGTTTTCTTCCTCCTTTATATCTCTCTATGCCACCATGCAACCTGTGTGCCCACACCAACATTTCCTCTTCTCCCAATATTGCCAATGCTACTTATCCCCCTCTGACTGATTTTTCTCACGCCTTTAATTTGGCCTTATGGAATTATCACTCACTCAATAATAAAGCTCACTCTGCGATCTTTTCTCCTGTTTTCACTTTCATTTTCTCTTCCTTACAGAAAATGATTGGCTAACTCCTGCTGTACTTTCTTCTACTCAGTCATCCCCCACCCTTCCTCCTCTGCATGTGGGGGTGGTGTTGGCGTTCTGTCTACTGTTCCCACTGTTTTGTCCCATTCTCAACTGGACCGTTTCTGTTTCTCATCTCTTTATTTTGTGGCCATTTATCATCCTGATGGCTAACTTACATCCAATATCTCTTCTTCCCTTTCGTTCTATGCTTCTAGCGCGCATTGTTTATCTCTAACTGTCCTCCTTCATTATTAATTCACATTCTCTGTATCCTTCTATTCAGTCTGGGTTCAGGCTCTGTCATTCTACGAAAACAGCACTTCTGTTTGTCACCAACACTCTTCTTTCTTCTCGTCACTCCAAACTGTTCTCTCTTGTCGTTCTCCTTGAACTGTCGACCACTTTCAACACAGTCAATCACACTATTCTTCCTTTTTCTCTTTCCAATTTGGGTTTTTGGGGCTCAGTGTTGAATTGGTTTCATTCCTACTTCACAGGGAGCACTTTCTCTGTTTCCTGGGATGGTCACTCCTCTCCCAACTTCTTCTCTTTTAAATGGTGTTTCTCAAGGCTCTGCCCATGGTCCTCTATTCTTTTCTCTCTACACCTCCCCCCTCGGTTATAATAATTATTTTTTTAGTTTTTCCGATCACCATTATGCGGATGATTCGCAAATCTTTTCATCTTTCCTTCCTTTACTGATTCTATTCACTCTTCTTTGTCTGCCTGTCTTCTTGCTATGTAATCTTGGATGCCCTTTCACTATCTTCACCTAAATCCCTCAAAAACTGAGGTTCTCTTTATTCCTGCTTTAACTATCCCTCCTCCTCTTTCTCTTCCTTTCTTTTCCTCCTTCTTCTCCCCTTATTTCTAACTCTGCCTGTAAACTTGGCATCATTCTTGAATCTTCATTATCCTTTTCTATTCATATTTACTCTATCTCTCGCTCATGCCATTATCAACTAACGCTCATCAGTTTCTCATCTTTCCATCCTCTAAAGCTCTAATTTTCTCACTAGTTTTTTCTCACCTGTTCTACTGCTCTTCTCTTGTTTGTGGTCCTCCTGCATCTCACATCACCCCTCTTTGTTCTACTTATCAACATTTAATGTGCGTTCTTTGTACCCTGGCCCCTCTGGATTCTACTACTTCTGCCCTACAATCTTTGCACTGGCTCTCATTTGAAAATTGTTGTCTCTGTATTGTCTTTAAGTGTCTCTATGGCCTTGCTCCTCCTTATCTCTCCTCCTTAATCTCTTTCTACTCTCCTGCTTGTTCTCTTCGTTCTGAATCTCTCTTTCTTCTAACTGTTCCTTGTGCCCCTTGGACCCCTTTTCGTTCCTGTTCTTTTGTTCTTCTGGCCCCTAAGAATTAGTACTCTCTTCCTATCTCTGTGCATTTCATATCCTCTTTTTAACTTGTCAAGACCCGTGTTAAAACATGTCTTCTTACTCATTGATCTGTTGGTTTCTGATTATCTGCTCATATGATTTTTACTGTTTGTTGCTTTTTTCAGTGCTTAGGCGTCAAGCGCTTTAGAAATTCAATACAAATAGAAAAGGTGTTGGAGAAACCAGATAAAACCCAGGCCCAGGTCATAGTTGACATCCATCTGGATTGCAAACATGTTGTCGTCTCAGATGATATATCAGATACACCAGGGCAGGGGTCCAATATGATGCAGTGGGCAGAAGTGGTATGACCAGTATGACTCAATGCATCTGCTACTAGTGCTCCTGTAAACAAGGTTCTTTACACACCAGAGGCTTTCCCCAGCAGGTATTCTAGGCTAAGAACTGCAAGCTAGCTTTTTTATGAAGCCCATTTAGTTAAAACAAAACCTTTTGCAATATACAACAAACAATCATTAATTCATGATAAAAACATGCACAAAGGGATAAAACAGATCCACATCATTAAAACACCCAGACAATGTTTACAAAGACATACAATCCTTAAACATTCAATAAACATTCTATATACAAACAGAATTTCGTGATTAATTTGTCTCAGTTTCATTAATGGAAACCCAGAATGAACATGTACTAGTCTGCGTCCTCAAGCAGAGCTAGAGCTTCTCTCCAAATATAATAGGTTGCAGCCATAATCACCAATCGGTCAGCTCAGTAAATAGCCATCCACACTGGTTACACATTTTAGATGGCCATTCTGATATTTACTCTGTAACACTGGGCACTGTGTCCGTATATGTGGACTTGTTTCAATTTACGAGTGACATAATCTGGATAGTCGTTCCTCAAGTGCAATACCCTTAATAGCTCGAAGGTATTCATTTGTTGGAAGGATTTTAAAACGGAGGTATGAAATACATCTCGGTAGCTTGGAAAGGCAGTATTTTAGTAGATAAGAACAAGGAGTATGCTCCAGGAATCCCTCACTGCGGTATTCTATGTACTACTTCTTGCCTTCAAGAATATCCAGTCTTACACAACGGTACCAGTCCAATGTTTTGTTTTTTAAAATATGAAATGCACATTGGGAAGCGTGAGAACAGACTCCAAGGTTAAGCCAATCTCTTGAAGGTGAACAAGTGCCAAGTTGTGCAAGTCCAAAATAAACAGGTTTTTGGTGTCTACTGCAAGATGAAATGCCATCAAACCCAACAAGGTGTCCCCGTTACTCCCTGACTGAAGGAGTCTAAGGAATAATGTTGAACGCTCAAAGGAGCATAGTGATTTAAGTGATTGCAAACCTAGCTCCAGTCGCATTAGTGACAACGGGGTGGCCTTTTGTACTCCTAGTATGGAGCGAAGAAATGTATCCTCGTCACCTTCCAACCAAGCTGAGTCAGTAGTTGGCGGTGCCTCTGATCCATCCAGGAATGATACTTGTACAGTAGATTTTAATAAGTCCTTCAACATTGAACCCACCCTTGTCGGCAATACATTTCTTAATTATATTCCACTTCCTCATAACAAGTGGTATAATGTGGTCTAAATATGAATGATGGGCCGGTCGAGGTATTATAGGATATCCAAAATAAATGTATCTCTCTACAATGCCTAAAGCCATTTCGGCCAGCCTCCAAGAAAAGGCAGGAGGTTTGCGCCTTGATCTCAATCATAATATCATCAGCTTAGACTTTTCAGCATTAATGTACATGTTACTAGGCATCACAACGTCATTTAGGGCATTCATTGAACTCTGCATCCCAATAGGAGTGAGGTCAAGCAGTACCCACCAAGGACTATTTCCATCTGAAAGTGTCCCAATACATAAGGGGTACAAGATAGATCAACCAATTATCCCTAAATGAAGGCATAACAGCCTGAGTTTGATATTGTGTGAAGGACATGGATATGCTACAATTTCTGGTGGTAAAAGGGTCATGCAGGAGTGTACCCAGTCTCTTTAATTTAATTTTAAATAATCCGTAACAGTTCCTAAACCCTGGGCATTTGCTTGATTTGAAGATCTGTGAACAGCACATTGAGATGTTGAACAGAGCTAAACACACCTGCGCAGAATGACCTGCTGATCCTACTTTTTCCTTGATTGTGCCTTCTTCCATATCTGGACAAGTCCAAACTACTTCATCTGTATAAGGATTAAATTTAATTTCTAGCTTTTTTTGGTAAATGTGAAGCTTCCTTATCTGTGACATAAACCTTTCCCATTGCTGCTCTTCCATTGAATTTGAGCTGTTCTGAGAACAATCCTAAAATATGGATTCTGGCACCCCTGTACGCCACCGTTCTAATATCTACTGCTTGTAAATCGTGTGCGCTGAACACTTTTTCAAAAATGTGCTTAGGTTACATAGCGTATTTGGCCCAGAGTCTATCATTATGTGTATAGACACTTCATTGATGTCCACTTTGTTTTTAGGTTCTAACAAATCCTCTTCCTCCTCCAACACTGTGAAAACAGATTCTTTGTCTTGGTGACATACTTCATCTACGACATTGATGCTTTGCGTCCTAAAACACTTTGTTAAATGTCCTTTTGTTGTGCATTTGCCGCACACCACGTTCATTGCTGGACAAAGAGTATTGCAGGCTACGTGACCCACGGTGTCACATCTGTAACATTTGTGTTGCTCAAAGTTAATTGTTTGTTGGTTTGGCCTTGCAGGCAATACTGGCAATACTGCCCATTTACAGATAGTTTCCCTTTGTTATCTGAATTCGTATTTGCATTAACAGCATCTATTTTGTTTAACCCTGAAGTGTCCTCTACAATAGCTATCTCTTTTCCTTTGTTTTCTAATACTTTCACGCATTAGTGTGCTCCACTTTTATTGCCACACTTAATACTTCTTCCAATGATGGATACCCTTTGGACCACAGCTGCTCCCTTATTTTTCCATCCTTACCCGCAATAACTGGTCTTGCAATCTTCCATCAGTTTGTGATCCAAAATTACATGTTCTTCCAACCCTCTTAGGGCTTTTATGAATTGCTCAACTGTTTCCGTTTCATGTTGAGTACATTTTCTATACTTGTATCATTCTAATATCACACAAGTTTTCACTTCATAGTGTTTGCCCAGTTTAACTATTCACTTCTCATATTCATTTAGGTCTGTTGTATCCTTTGCAGTCAATTCAGGTAAATCGTCAAGCTTTTCATGGCCAGCTGTGCCCAAACAATGTATCAAAAGGGATTTCTTTCTCTCTATACTGTAATTGATGCCACAAACTGCTCGAAATATTTTTTCCCCCTTTCCATGGAATTGGGGCCTCTGCCAGTTTAGAAATGATATTGGAGTCCTCCCCCTTCTCTTTATGAGGCCATAATTTGGTCTTACTTAAAGCGGACAAGCCTTCCACACTGTGCTGATCAAACCGCCCCCTATCCCTTATTAATTGCAACGTCAAAATGTATGCTAAGGTGCTGGCCCTGACATTGGTTCCCTACATGGCATACATTCTTCACTCTGTCCAATCCGGTTTCATTCCGGGGCGCTCCACTGCTCTTAATTTACATCGCCTGTTCAATATACTTTCCAGAGTCAACCCAAGTATGCAAGCAGTTGAATCTACCCTTGATATGCAGAAAGCCTTTGACTCTGTCTCCTGGGGATATCTGTGGCGGGTTCTAGAAAAATGCAACTTTGGCCCTCGTTTCATTTACTGGGTTAAACTCCTGTATTCCTCTCCTGTTGCAAGGGTTTGCACCGAAGACCGATGCTCGCCCAATTCCCAATAGCCAGAGGCACGAGACACGGGTTGCCCCATCTCGCTGCTAATCTTTGCCCTAGCAATTGAACCCTTGGCCGACAGGATACACCAACAACACGCACACAGAGGCATTAGATTGTCAGGTCCCGCTGAGGTCATTACCCTTTAAGCAGATGACGCTGTCCTATTCATCCGCTCACCTGAATGCAACCTGGCCCCAATACTCTCGGGCCTCCAAGTAAATTGTTCTAAATCTGTACTGTTCCCGTTGACAAAGGCCACCACACCTCTCTTAAACCCCCTGAGATTTGTGTGGAAGCAGTCCGAGATTACCTATCTCAGAGTGGTGGTTACACGTCAACAGAACTCCCTGTATGAGGCCAATTTCGGGAAATACCTCACCACTCTCGGCCGTAAGTGCACAGTCTGGGCCAGATTGCCAATCTCGCTGGCAGGCGGAATCGCTGTCCTTAAAATGGTGGTGCTGCCTCAGCTCCTATACACATTTCTAAATGTCCCCTTATGGCCAGGGCATGAATTCTTTACAGAACTACCTCGAATCATCAATGCATTCTTATGGCACTCCAGCGCAGTCCGACTGAGACTAGAGACACTAACCATTCCAATGGCGAGTGGTGGACTCAGCGCCCCGGACATCGAGAGGTACTGGATGGCAGCCCAAGCACACTTTACCTTACACTGGTTTATACCTACTGATCCTCCCTCCCATGTTAAACTCGAAAGCCTTGCCACAGATGGTCGAGATACCCGCTCTCTGGTTCTCCCCGCCCACTCCATCAAATTCGAACCCCATGACTCTGTGGGATCCGCAATAGTGGCCTTGAAGATGCTGTGGAAGCAGACCTGCAGCCCACAACCCTTTCATGGTGACCTTCCCCTCTAGAACTTTTTTCCAGACTCTCCCTGTGTAGACACCTCAACCACACGTCTTTGGTCAGATGCAGGTCTCGAATCTATCAGGGATGCCTTCGACCAGGGAAACTTTATTGAATGGCCTGACTTACCAGTACCCCTGTGGGATAGGCCCTCTCACTGGCTACAATATGCAGACCTAAGCCGCACTGTCAAGAAGAGATATACAGATACACTACACCCGATCAGACTACACCACATGTCAAAGGACCTTCCACCTACATGCCCTACCTACACATGATATGGTCTTGTCCGCGCCTCTCCCTGTTCTGGGTGGAGGTGTGCGCTACGGTATCCGAAATGCTGGACTGTGCAGTTGCCCCTACCCCGTTGACATGCATTTTTCATGAGCTTCCCGAACTCGGGCGGGATTCTAGGAAACTGACTGGGCTATTCCTGCTATTAGCTACCCGCTGTATACTGCTGCTCTGGCTTCGCCCCATACCCTCCACGCACAACCAATGGCTCTGAGCTGTTACCTGGGCTTCCGATACTGAGGAGTGCTGGTCACTTCTACAACCAACAGTGACTAGACCCAGGAATATTTGTTCCCCTTTCCACTCTTATATCTCTTCCCTGTCTGTTGATGCCAATGAAGATGCCTGCAACCGGATCTCCCCAACACCCAGTTCCACTTAAACTGTATGCCTTGGTTGTTATTGTGATACATGCATATCGGGTTACCGTACTCCGAAACACTGGTCTCCACAATATTGTAGTATGCTCTTTAGCCTAGCTTCAGTGGTCACAGTTTTTCAAAGGGCCATGGATAAGGTGTGGGAAGGGCTTCCCAAAATGGTGTTTTTTCAGGATGGTGTGGTGGTCCACGCAAATTCTTGAGAGGAACATGATAATATGTTGAGGAAGGCTGGCAGGTTTGACCGTCCAGTACAAGAAGTGTCACATAGTTGTGGAGAGTGTGGAGTACCTAGGACACATTGTGTTGTGTAAGTGGATCACTCCCAAAGTTAATCTCGTTGAGGCCATCAGCAAGGCGCCTGAACCCAAAGACAAGGAACAACTCAAGTAATTCCTCGGCCTGGCAGAGTTTTATCACAAATTTGTTCAGGGTTTTGCAATGATCTTCACACCCCTGAGATCATTGTTGAAGAAGGGTGTACAGTTTTTCTGGTCCAAGGATTGCGAGGCAGCCTTTCAAAGGATTAAGGATGACATTGTGAAGGAACCATCGTTTGGGAGGTTTTGTGTCAAGGATAAGACTGTTCTCACAGTGGATGCCAGCATGCTTGGGTTGGGGGCATCCCTGACCCAGAATAATGGAGAAACGAAGAAGCAGATTGTCGGCCTTTGCTTTGAGGCCTTTCAAGGGGGCTGAAAATAACTATGCAGTGATTGAGAGGGAAGTTCTATTGGTCTATTGGGCCATATTACACTTCACGTTTTTCTTGTGGGGCCAGCAGTTTTCTCTACGTTCAGATCATAATCCATTGGTGCAAATGCTTGCGTGTGGAGTTTAGGGTGTTGGGTCACCAAGGACCAGCAGGTGGTGGTTGGGTTTGCATTGTTATGACTTTCATGTTTGCTATTTACCGGGATTGAAGAATGCAGTTGCAGATTGCCTGTCGCATTTGCCTGTGGATATTATGGAACCAGATTGGGAGTTTGAGGATGATGTGGTCATTATCACCAGTATTGACATGGAGAGTGTTGGAAAAGGCGAGTGGGAGCTGGGGAAGCTGCAAATAAACGGAAGTGTGTCAAAGAGTGGACAATTTCAGGGTGGCCTGGTAGAGAGGTTTTGGACAAAAGGTCTGAGGTGTGTGGGGGGTAAAAGATGAATTGTCCTTGATTGATGGAAGGCCTAGGAAGGGTGTGAGTATTATCCCCCCAGAGTGATTGAGAGTTTGATTGGTTGAGCAGCCACACCGAGAACATTTGGGTGGAAATGGGACAAAGAGAAGATTGAGGCAAAGTTTTTGGTGGCCTGGGATGGATGGTCTAGTGGAGAGACTAGTGAGAGAATGCGTGCCCTGCTGCTTGAGACATAAAACCAAGGTGGTGCGAGAGACGCCACTCATCCCTGTGTTTGTTACTGATCAGCCATGGTGCAAGGTTGGTATTGACATCATGCGCCCCATTTAGGGTCTGAGTGGTGGTTTGACATTTTTGTTCGTGCTGGTGGACTAGCATACCAAATGGGTGACATGGAAAACGATTAAAGACGTGACAGTGAGGGATCTGATTGAGTTCCTGGAGGGCGTGTTTTATAGGGAGGGGTTTCCAACAGAGGTTGTTACTGACAATGGAGTGCAGTTTTGTTCACAGTTTATGAGGACACTTTTAAGTTGTTAGGCTATTAAGCATACCCATACTGCTCTCTTCCACCCCAGGGCCAATGGCCTGATGGAGAGGATTAACAGATTCTTCAATGGTGGCATCCAGCTCGTTTTTGACTGAAGGTTTAACGTGGAATTTGGTGCTATATCACATGCTGTGGGGGTATCTCACTACGCCTCACTTGATGACTAAGGCGTCACTCTTAGTTTTATTAAAGGGCAGGGAGCCTGGTACCAATGTGTGTTCAGGGTGGTTGGGTCTTGCCAACATGGTGTCTCTGGACAGGAGTGGGATTATGGACTTGATCAAGAGAAAACAGGTGCAATTTAAGGATGCGTTTGATGATAAAAAGAGTGTGAGGGTGCTTGTCTGGAAAGTAGGGGATTGGATACTAATTCACAATTCCAAGGTAAGTCCCAAATGTTTGGAGAGTAAATTCGTAGGACCCTAGAAAATTGTTGCCGTCCGTAATGGAATGGTGATAATGGTGGGTGGTGAGGTTTGGTCAATGGGAAGGTTGGTGCCCTGTGGAGAAGGACAATCCAGAGAAGAGGTACTGTGGTGAAGATGAGTGTGCTGTATGCAGCTGATGCTCATGATGTAGGACAGTGTCCAATGTTGACAAAAAGGGTCAGAAGGGAGCCAAATTGGATGAGAGACTAAGTGCATGATTGAGCATCCAGACAAGCATTCTGATCTGGTTATTTGCAACTACATTTTTACTGCTGATACATGGTTTGCCTTGTTTTCACATGGCAGTTTATTTCTTGATTGTTTTGTTAGGTTGGGTGTTTACTAGTTAACCTTCGGTCACCTTGCCTTACAGTACCGTTTGTCTCATTTGTGTATAGTTTTGTTTGCATTTGTTCCATCAGTTTTATGCTTTCGTTTTCATGAGCAGGAAGATGTGTTGAGTTGTGCTCCTGAGCGTTCCACGTTAAGGTATGTGGAACATGGAACGGTCGGGGAGCGAGGTCGTGGGTGGAGGTTGGCAGGCGAGATCTAAGTGCTGTTTGTGTGTGCAACTGTGAGCCCGCAGTCTCTTAATAATTATTTTTTTTATAAATGTTTATGGTTAATTCTTATTCACAGAAAGTCAAAGAACAAAGAACAAAAAACAACCAATTACATTATCATACATCATCCTACTAAACCAAAAAAGAATATCACAATTCTTTTTTTTTTTAAAACAAGAAGGGTTAGACATACAGAGGAAGGGGAGGAGTGGGGAGAAATAGCTCTCGCAGCTTTTGAGAGTCAAATAACAGAAGAAAGAAAAAAAAACAAAACCAAAGAGATAAAAACACGGGTAAGTCAGGTTTCCTCAACTTTTACTTTACCCTCTATTAAAATTAGGGCATCTATGCCTATCACTAAATTTGAAACAGCACACAACTTTCACAAATTAATCAGTTCCCCACCCCAAATCCACCAATTTTGTCAAACCCATTTAATGACTAACTATTCATTACTTTGGGGGCTACAATCACACATTCCACTAATGTCATCACTGCTATGGTCTGGCAAGGTCTTTCTCCCAATAATATCCATTCCCACCATTCTCTAATTGGCATGACTGTCAGTTCTGGAGCAAACAATTTCAGCCTATACCTGCACAGTTTTATCCGTGCACTACAAGAGGAGACTAGGTGGAAAAGTGTTTCCACTATACTTAAAGTCCCACAGTGCCTACACTGGGCATCTTCTGCCGTAATCATCCTTCTCGATAACTTTACTTCTTTGGTGGCAAGGATATTTAGAAAACATCTGAGTAATAGGTCCCTATAATGAGAAGAGGGAAACTTCAGGAGATATACAGGGGGATCATTCATTCCCCTACGTTCTCTACACAAAATTGGTTGTAATACATGCTTATTGCTCCCATTACATATTTGGATCCAGTCAATTTCTTGAAGTTTTTTTTTCACCTTCTTAGGGTTTGAGATAAGATCCTCAATCACAATCCCCCTCTCACTCAGGATTGCCTCAATCTTTCCGCTCCACATAGCTAAGCCCTGATCAGGGTTCAGCTTTCCCCAACTGGAGTTACTAGAGCTAGTCTGTGAGGAGTCATTGGAGATATTTGTCCTATCGTCAATTTCCAATTTAGGATAGGTCAACTGCTGTTTATCAGAAACTGAGTTGGGTGTCAGACAGGGATTAGCTTCATCTGTAGCCCAACTTCATGGGTGCCCCCCCCACATAGGTCTGGCTGGACGACCTACTTGATTAAGAGGTTCCACGTGGTCTCCTACTTCAACAATACAAAGATCAAATTCCAAGGCTGATAGCCAGTCCTGGATTTTTGCAACACTTTTCTATTTTTGAGTCTAGATCTTTGCCATCAGTTCAGTTAGATCACGAGAATGTGCAGGCCCTGCGGCCGAGTCACCAGTTCAGTTGGCAACAGACAACTAAGGCTGACATCCCCCACATCCCTTCTCACTCGTCCACTGCTGCAGCGGTAGCTCCTTCCGCCACTGCCTCAGAAGTCTCCACATTTCCAGATTCCTTACAATTAACAGTCATAGAGGGCATTTGCCGGGGGCCAGGGCATGCTAACTTTCTCCTTTTCCATTAACAAGGCCTGTTCTGATTGGCACTTCCCTGCCCAGGGTTTAGCGGATATATTTGGTTAGAATTTGTGCTTTTCTCCAAAAAATCACTAGATTTAGGCAAGTCCATGGTCTTAAACAGCCTTCTTCTGTCAGTTTCCTCCCGGGCCCGCTGGTCATTTAAAGTTAGCTTGGGAGTCAAACCTTGGCAGCTCAATGAGCTACTGCACGGCTCCATATTGGTCACCCCAGAAGTAAGCTGTACTTTCTGTTAAATTTCCAGGGCCTTAGGCAGCAACCATTTTTTTCCTTTAACTTTCTCCCCATCCGGGAGCATCTGGCCACCAGCCGTGCCTGCAGATTTACCAGACAACTCCTCCTCCTGAGACAGACAAGCCCAGCTAGCTAGTTAATGCAGCTGGGGATCACTTAATGTGGTCTGTCTTGATTATAGCCACGTTCGGTTCCTCACCAAGTTTTTTTCATGCAGCATTGTTATTGGGCTTTCGAGCGAATGCATCAGAGCGAAACCAACAGGTTCCGTTGATTTCTTCTACTTTAAATAAAGTAGAGAATCAGGCCACAAGTATAGATTACGACTTTCAAGCCGGCCCTTAGTTCCCCAACTCTCGCTACCAGGAGTCTTGAATATGAGCACAAACCCAAGTGCAGATTACCTGTGATACGCCCAATAGTCTGAAACAGGGTTATCTATAGACGCTGCTCCAGATCCCGATGTTACATCAAATTAAAAGGGATACCACAAGCCAAGTACTTTAAATGATCACTCTGTTTCGGGGAAGCAGAAATCCAAGGGTCAATATCCCAGGCCACCCAGCGACCAACCGACCACCGAACACCAAACACTTTGCAAAGACACTTCGTGCAAGCCCTTCACGAGACCAGTCAGTTTTAAAGAGACCCCCTCCTGGTGTGATTAAAGGCACAAACACTTTGCGAAGACACATCTCTTAATATTGGAACCTGGTACTCACCCCGGCTCTCAATACAGTGCCACGCTAATAATGCACAGTCTGCCACTGCAAGTGACACCCGCAGCGTTGCTGTCAGTAAATCTGGCAGGAACGTTTTGAACGTCCTAGCGCCAGCTAGTGCTTGCAGGCAACTGTCCCTGAAGGCACTATGCACTCTTGGGAGCGCTTGCTAGTAGGAGGTCATGAGGGTTTCAATGTTGACCCTCTTACGGGTTCCTTTGGGCTGGGGTGCTCAGTGAGGGAAGCTGTCATTCATCTTCCTGCCCTGATAAGAGGACCCAACCAAACGAATGTGTGGCGTGAGAGACCAAGCACACTCAGAGAAAAAAGGGTACATTTTTAAATGAAATGAAAGGTACATTTTTTTTAATGAAAATATTTGCATGTGTATTCATGTGATGTTTTGCGTGTGTGTGCTTCTGTGTGTCTGTGGGAGAGGGGAGAGTGACGCGAGGCAATGGGAGCTTATGGAGCCCCATTAACAGGCCTCATCAGTTCATTACCAAAAGACTGCCTACCATATGGAGCAGCACTTTCACTGAGCACTGGTCTTGTTAAATAAACAACAAAAACAATTAATTTGATCATTAATTTGATCAGACATGGGAATCTCTTTGGATTTGATATTTCTCTATGTTCAGTAAACATGCTGCCTGTAGATGTTCTCTGGAGATCTGCGTCAGAGTTGTGGCATGTGACACATGGATGCCAACCTTTGACAAATGTGAGTTGGCAATCAAAGAAATTGATGAACTTCTGCCAACCACAGGTCAGCAGTGCATTTTTCAGTCAATTCTTCAGCGGGAATTGTAAAGGTGAACAGTCAGATTTCAAGAACTAACTTTGAAGTTTCTGCTTTTGTGTATGACTTAGGAGTCAATAGTGCTTCAGCTCTGCCGCATTAGCCCTGTGTAAATCTCTTTTAGGGTGTGCACCCTGAACATGGGAACTGTAAATATTCGCACATAGTGAGAATCGGCATACGAACAGCTACACACGGCTTGTAGGTGCTGTTTGGTTATTTGCCCACCCACTGACTGCCCCCATACATGCTAATCCCCATGGCCATTCCTGCCCAGTTCCTGCCCCTCCCCACCCAAAAAACAACCTCATGGTAACTGTTTTAGCTACATGTATACCGCTAGTGGGGAGTAGTAGAAGGATCCCCCTTTTGTCTCCATCAACATTTTGACAGGTGGACATGACCCCCGTTTCAGCTATTAGTCCCGCACTCTTTTGATGTGCTTTGATATAAAGTACATGTTTTATTTGTTAATGATTTTTTTGGTTTATTTCAAACCTTTATCATACACACATACATTCTTTATTCCATTCGTATTGGTTCCAAATGAAATCATTTCTGTTCCAGCCACTGGCAGCTCAATGCATTACAAGTTCATTTCAAAAACCTCCTTTAGAAATTTCATCAGACAGAATGTGGCCATAAAGATTTCCCCAATAAGGTGAAAAGTCCAGATTTCTTCCGCATCCAGTGATTGTCGATCTGCAATCAATTTGCCCATATGTTTGGTCCTTACTTCAGTCAGCCCCCGTCAAAACAGTGTGACATGTTTGAGTGTCTCCTTCACCTCCCTTTTCATACAGAATCGGCATCCCATAGTAACTATCTGTAGAAGCTGACTCATTTATTTTCTTTTATCTCTATCCGCAAATCATTAAAATATTATTGTGAGTCACGCGCTGTTCATTTATGGTACACAGGGTGTTGGTTTTCGTTCAAAGAGGCACTTTCGTCACACTTTGAACCGCAAGGCAGTTCCATCAAGTAGGCACTAGGCCAGCGTAAAGGTTGATATGTTGCTTCTAGCCGCTAGTACCGCGTAAGGGCATATGGGCCCTTGGCGATCGTCCCATAAAATCATCAGAATGGTGCAGTTGTTTACATTAAGCTGCAGCTGGCAGCTGAAGAAACCGACTGCCGGTGTCTGAAACTGGTGGCAGGGGCAAAATGGAAGGATGTACCTATTTTGAAAACATAAAATTTATAATTAGTCTCGCCAGCCGATCTTTATTAATATTATTCATTTTATTTATTACGGCCGAGCTGAAACTATTTGCTTTCAAGGATAGTGCAATGGAGTATGTTGGGCTCTAAAATCAATGCGAAAACTAAAGAAATAAATCGAGGTTGGTACACAATGAGAAACGACTTTTTGTCTACATGCGTGTGGAATGTGGACCTGCATGCCCATGTGCCCGCTACAAGGACGATACCACAAACCTTTTCAAAGCTCTTCATTCATTCATTTATTCATGCATCCATTCATTAATTTCTTCATTCCGGTATAAAAACGTCTAAAGAGTTACTTACATTATATTTGCAATTTCCATAGTGTCTCTGCGTAATGCAGTCCGTAAATCCCACTGTGCTCTTGACAACGATTTTTCGATTTTTCGTATACTGAACTAACATGAAACTCGGTCTAGTTTAAGAATTTTCTGCCTTATCGTCTCAAACGTTATTGCACCCCCCAAACCCCCCTTCAAATGAAGTTCTTTCTGCATTGGCCCTGTCTCTCAAGGTAAAAAAACAATAGAACCTTATACTGCCAGTGCGAGTTGTGGGCCTCTTCAGGGCGCGAGCTGAAAATCAAAGCCGCTGACCTTCACTAGAAATTAGCATACATTCTTTCTTTGCAACATCCCGTAGTAAAGCCATCTGTGAGAACTTGAAGTTTCGAATCCATCTATGTAGTGCGCCTCAATGTGCAAATGCGAATTGGCTTCTCTCCCATCTGCAACGGCTCGCTTGGCACGTTCTAAGGCCCCAATTTTGTCCTCGTTGTCTGCGAGCTTTGAAGCCCCAAAGAACCATAACTATTGAGACTTTTATTTTTTTGGGGAAGGTCAGGGAAAGTATAAAGTACCCAAGGAGTTGAGTTGAAAGTGAGATTTATTGTTTGTTTGTTTTATTATTTGAAATATGCAAGCCTCCCCTCGGTTAACAGTGCCCAGCATTTATAAGAGACTGCGAAAATTAGTTACATCAACAAAAATAGATACATACACATATAGACAAGGTCAGCAATATGAGGTGAATAGAGAGAGAATTCAAAGATGACACCCAGGTAGTTCGGCACCCAGGATGGTGAAGGTAGGGGTCAGGGTTAGCGTAAGACAATCGTATTACAATTATTTAACCGGGATTTGTACTTCACAACCAGCTCTCCTTTGGGTGGACATGGCACAGTGGCAATGTTGGGTGGCAATGGATCAGTGCTCTGCACAGAAACGTTCAAAATTCCATATCTGTGCTTCTCTAATACAGCAACAATAAGGCTTTTGACAAAGTCGAACTCCATTTCCTCATAGACTGGTTTCATCACCCATTGCTTACTTCTTTTTGAAAAGGCCTTAGTGTAGAGTCCTATGTCTCATGCCCTGTATGCTGAAATGCAAGCGCTTTGGCCTGTACTTTAGGCACATATTGTGGAACACCTCCAAACCTCCTGTGTGACAGAATTCTGTCAGTCCCCTCAAATCTCTTGATAGAGTTTTATCGAAAACAATCTTCTCGATGGGTTTGTATGTCGGTGAAGATGGATTCAACCAATTCTTCTTCCGTGCCTCCACTGGGGATAAAGGGCCATGTTCACATTGGTGGAAATGTAGGTTTTCTGACCAGCGGTGCACGTTGGTACAGTGGTGCATCAGTGACCGCCATTTTTCAAGTAGTATTTCCACTGACCCTTCACAAGTTTTGGAGCTCCACCAAAGATGGTTGCTGATAGACTGGGACCACTCTGAAATACTTTCCAAACCTTTTTTTTTCCCTGCAGCCGAGATTTTCTTATTGATTGATTTAGCAGTATGCCATACGTCAAATTGATGTTTAATATGTGGGAACTGCTCTCTCATTGTCTTGGCAATTGAAACGTGTCTGTCCGTGGCTATGAGGTCGATGTGCATTCCCCTCGATTGTAGATATTCCACGGATTTTATAAATCCTAGTTTCTCCATGGCCACTGCGGATGTACATTGTGTTACCTGCACGACCACCGAACTCACCATTTTCTTACTATCCATGTCCTGAAAGTGGTAGGTGCAATACTTGGCAGAAAATCCAGGACTGTCGCACTGTCCATCGCCAGCTAGCCTGAATCATTTGCCTTCGAATGTACTTGCTAGAGACAATTGTTCAATTTTCCAACCATCACTAATGGCCGGAAACAGATAATCATGTTGGAATTTGTAGTACTGCGTTTTTTAAATGAAATGGAGTCCCACAAACTGAAAGAAAGACTCTAACTTTCTAAAAGTGGAGCCACTAAAAAGTGATGCATCTGCACACAGTAGATTGCCTGCTGGCAGTTTCCCCAGCATTGGTTGTGCAGACCATGAGAACGTATGATGTAATCTACAGGCGGCATGTATTGTGACTTTACTGCCTTGTTTTTGACGAGTCACATGAATCAATGGCTTCCCACATACTTTCCCTCTGACGGAATGCCCACATTTCAGCATACTTATAATATCCATCAAACAACTGTCGAATACTATGTATTTGCCCTCTTTCATTAGACTGTCATCCTGCATCAAAGTTGTTTCGGCCTGTGACGTTGAGGACATATCACCACATTTGAAAGAAATATTGCTGCTATCAAGTTCTGATGCGTCGGTGAATGCTGCTGCTGGTTCATTCTCTGTCATTTCAACATCTGCTACCTCAACATTGATGGGAGAACACAACAATGTCGACAGCTTTTTTGGTGGCAATTTTTTGGCGGGTGTAGATTGTGTGAATTGATCTGCGACTACTTCAGAGCTATCTTCAATACTTCCAGTATCATGTTGTTGCGGCGGTGCGGTCGTACTGTAGCAATGGTCCAATAAAACTTTTTGGGATTCTCTGGACACATTCATTTCATGTTCTGGCCATTGGACATGAGCATCCCGAGTCTCAACATGCCGCGTCTGAATTAATAGTTCCTCCATAGTGTAAATGGTCTGGCAAGCAACATCTCTCATTCGCTTCACTTTCTGTGTATGTATAGTTCGTAGACCCACGGGTAACTAGAGGACAGATTAGAAAAGGGATGTTCAATTTAAACACAAGATAAAGTATAGTACAATTGACTGGAAAAAAACATAAAAGAGTCCCCAGCACAAAAAAATTTCTAAAGTTATGAACTGTTTGTAACTAACCTTATTTTGGTTTCTTTTCTTTACAACTTTTTTGGCTCGACCTTCAACATATGCACGCTGTTGCTCTGATACTTATCCGCATGTCTCCCCTTCCTCTTGCGCTGCAACGACTATATTTTCTGTATCCACATAGACAGCACGGAATGAGGCTCCATAGATTCCCTGAAACATAGTATTTTCATTACTGTGTATCAAAATATTGTTAGCGTAAAACGCACGTGAGGACGAACACACATGTACATCTCAATAGCCAAACACGATTTAAACATTGTGTGGAACAATCAAACGACAAGTATTCGAGCTTTGATGACCTAGTTCGATGGAGATGTCAGTATCCATACCTCTGGCTCTACATGGACTGCCACAAATGATTATATTGAAGAGGAGGCATCAGCAACTCCCTGAAACACAGTACTTGCGTTAATATGGTTTTCAATATCGTAAACATAACACACACTTGGGGTCGACGGCACAGGTACATATAAAGAGATAACCACAAATGTTGCATTGTCTAAAAGAATCAAGGAATATTTAAAAATGATCAGATTTAATCGACTTATTTCTCCGATTTCTTTACATCTGCATCATCTAAATGGGATCTTGTGATTGTAGTGGAAGCTCCATCATCTCCCTGAAACACAGTACTTGCGTTAATAGGGAAGAAAGTATAGCAAATGGAATCACGTTATATGATCACGCTCTATGGAGCTGTCAGTATCCATACCTCATGCTGCTGAAGAATATCTAGGGCTGTTGTCAATGTGGTGCGCACTTCCGAAAGCTGTTGCGCCGATTCGTATCCGCATGGTCCCGCTTCCACCGGAATTACTTGAATGTCAGGCTCTGCATCAAGTGCGTGGGTTGACGATTCAACAACTGCCTGAAACATAGTATTTGCATTAGTAAGGATTACAATATTGAAAACACAACACACGCTTGGGGTCGACCGCACAGGTACATATCAACGGCTAACCACAAATGAAATATGGTGTAGAACAATCAAACGACAAGTGTTCCAGTCCTGATGATCACGGTCAGTGGAGCTGTCAGTATCCATACCTCGGGCTGCTGAAGAACATATAGGGCTGTTGTCAATGTGGTGGATGCTTCAGCATCTCCCTGAAAGACAGTACTTGCATTAGTATGGATAACACTAATTATAACTGAAAACAAACACCAGGGGACGACAACTAAGGTGTATATCAATTGGAAAGCACTAACCAAACAATTGGTAAAATAATCACACGATACATACAAACTATTACTTGACATGCATAAAACAAGTCTGTAGTGGAATAGCCAAGTATGATTACCTGATACGTGCTAGAAGTGGTTGATAACTGCGAGCACGTGACGGAAGAAGAATGTTCTTGCTTCAGATTCAAGGGATAGTCAAGAAGTTGTAAAGGTAAATTATTGTTTGATAATGAAATGCCAATATTTAAAATTGCCATGTAAGGAGACAGAATACTTTTTTTTTTTTTTAAACTTTTATTTTTGGCGGCAGAGGTAGCATGGTACATACATCAAGCCAACAATCATGGTCAGATAACATGAGATGGAGCAGTACATAGAGCATAATACATTGTTGATAACAGTGTCAAGCAACGGTCACATAGGAATCCCGTAGGTAAAGGTTCATGCAGTAGGAGTGGACGCCAACGGGATGGGAGACGAGACAGAGCTGGAGATGCCCTCTCCTTGACAGTTCAGGTATGAGTTGAATTCCAACCAGATGTTTCTGGGACGAGAGGTGGCCGGGAGCATGGATATGTATTCCTCTTCACAGTTGCGCGACCAAGTAAGCATGTGAAGCCATTTCTGGTGAGTCGGGGGGAAAGGGCTTTTCCAGCACTGAAGGATACATTTCTTAGCTATCATGCAACCAATGTTAAGAAATCTAGCCGAGCCTCGGGTGTCCTCAGTCTTCCAGATTCCGAATAGGACAGCCAATGGGTCGGGGTTGATTACAGTGTCAGTGATAGCCGTGAGTGTTTCTAGAATACTTTCCCAAAATCTATGCAGCTTGTTACAGGCCCAGAACATGTGTAAGTGATCAGCCTCCATGGCCCCACACCGGGGGCAGGGATGCACCGCAGCCCGGGCAAACCTCGAGGTCCTATACGGGGTATAGTACAGTCTATTTAGAAGTTTATATTGCATGGCGCGGAAACGGAAATTGAGGGAGACTTTTTGAGTGTGTAGGCACATAGCCGACCAGGTCCCATCTGATACCTCCAGACCCAGCTCGGCAGCCCATTCCCCTCGGGCCCTGAGGGTGGGAGTAGGGGTAGTAGCCTGAAGGATCTTGTAAAGCGCTGACACTATACCACGGGCGCCACCGGAGTTGGCGATATATGCAATGGCCGAATTGTCAGGGGGCTCCTCGGGGAAGGAGGGCCATTTGGTGCGGAACGCAGCCCGTAGTCTAAAGTACTGAAAGGTTTCCAAGGCGGACCCCGTGTGGCCCGGTTTCCAAGTTTGAGGGTCAATGAACCTGCCATCAGGGTAGAAGTCCGTCAGTGCACGGTATCCCAGCCCCTCCCAATGCCGAGCCAACGCCACATCGTGAGTGGGCTCCAGGCCGGGAAAGGCCCATACAGGCAGCCATCTGTAGTACGGGGAGTTCTCCGGAGTCTGAAACAGCAGGCGAGCCCAGGCTAGTAGGGTCGTGATGAGTGGGTCAAAAGGAGAGTCGGGTGTGTATTGTCGAGTTAGTATGATGGACATCAGGTCAGTGCCAGCGGCAGCCAGCCGTTCCAATTTGACATGGGGACGCACCGGAGTACCAGGATACCAGTGAGTGGCATATTGTGCCTGGGCCGCGCACCAGTAGAGTGTCAGCTCCAGAGCCGTGAGTCCTCCTTGTCTGTATGGGAGTGTCATGTCAGTCCACTTTTTGCGGACCGCACCCGAGTGCCAGAGGAACTGGGCGCATGTTGTGTGTAGCCTGGCAAAGTAGTCCTTCCCGGGCCACACCGGTACATTGCTAAAGGTGTAAAGAAGTTTGGGAAGTAAGATCATTTTAACGAGGGAGAGCCGACCTGCGATGGACAGTGGAAGGGCACGCCACCGTAAGACTTTAGACTCGACCAACTGTGCTACCGCACGATAATTATCAGCGAGGAGGGCGGATTTAGTTAGGGATATTTGCACACCTAAATATCTGATACCCTTCGGTGACCATCGGAGGGGGTATTCAGTGGTGGGCTGTTGGGTGGATGCCGTGAGCGGGAAAATCTCTGATTTGGAGTAGTTAATGGCAAAGCCGGAGTGGGTGCCAATACGGGTGATATCTCTCAGTATTGGATCTAAATTCACCGTGGGATCTCTAATATAAAGTAAAACATCATCTGCATAAAGAGATATTATCTCGGGGGTGTCTTTCAATCTTATTCCCCTGCGGGCGTGATGAGCGCGGACATAGTCTGCCATGGGCTCTATTGCTAGAGCAAACAGTATCGGAGAGAAGGGGCATCCCTGTCGGGTACCCCTCAGCAGTGTGATAAGGTCGGAAGTCAGGGCATTGGACCTAACACGCGCCACAGGGAAGGTATATAACAATTTGATAAACCTGAGCATGCTCGGGCCAATACCCATAACCTCCAGCACAAGCCATGTATATTTCCAGGAGACCATATCAAAGGCCTTCTGGGCGTCCAACGCGACCGCCACGGCGTGCACCTTTTGATCAATGCGGGACATTACGTTAAACAGTCTCCTGATATTATGGGAGGTAGATCTCCCCGGTACGAAGCCGGCTTGATCTTCATGTACCAAGTACGGCATAATGGGCAAAAATCGGTTCGCAATGATTTTCGCAAAGATCTTCGTGTCTATATTCATGAGGGAGAGGGGCCGATAGGACCCACATTCATCCTCCGGTTTGCCAGGTTTAAGCAGCACTGTAATAGCCGCCTCGCGCATGGAGAGGGGGAGGATAGATAATCGGAGCGATTCATCCCAGACCTCGAGTAGCCTGGGGGCAATAATGGCAACGTGTTCTTGGTAGAAAGCGGCAGTTAGACCGTCCGGTCCCGGGGCTTTGCCTTTGGGCAGATCAGAAATGGCTGTCACTATCTCATCAAGTGTAATGGGGGAGTCCAACTCATCGCGGGTAGTGGAGGAAATTTCAGTGATGGGGATCTGGTCGAGAAGTTCTCGCATATGTTGCTCAGAGTGTTCGGTAGGTTGGGAGTAAAGGGACCTATAGAAGTCAGTGAATGTATCCAGGATTTGTTGGTCAGCCCATTGAACATTGCCATGTTTGTCTTTAATGGAGGTGATTTGCGTACGGCCAGATTCCCATTTGACTAGTGTAGCTAACGTTCTCCCAGGCCTATCCCCCTCCCCATACTTCTTGGCCGCCTGAGGGCGGCCAAGGTATTGTATTTCGCTAACGGCGAGCGCATTGAACGCCCGGAGTTCATCGGAGACTTGGGCGAGTATGGCAGGGTCAGCCCTGGTGGCACACTGCAGTTCCAGTTGCTTTAATTTGGCTTCAGATCGGCCCAGTGCGATTCTAATCGTTTTCAGTACTCCAGCCTCCCGAGAAATGGACATACCCCTTATATACACTTTGAAGGCGTCCCATCGGACTGCAGCCGAGGTGTCCCGAAGAGTGTTGTGTTCGAAGAAAGACAAAATGTCGGCAAGTATTTCGGCCTTAAACACCACATCCCTAAGGGCATCCGATTTGAAACGCCAGGTACTAAATGTCGGGACGGGCACACCCAGCCTAACCGAGAGTGTAATCGGGGCATGATCAGATAGTGTGCGGGATAGGATCTGGGAGTCCGCCACCCCACCCATAATCCCTCTGGACACAAGGAATAGGTCAATCCTAGAGGAGCTATCGTGCACTGATGAGTAGAACGTGTAGTCCCTCGATTGGGGGTGTAGCGTCCTCCAGGCATCACAGATGTCAAGGCCTCTGATGTGGGAGTGTAATCTGCGCGCAGCACTAGACAGGGGGCGGGAAGTAGTACCAGTTCTGTTAAGGACCGTGTCGAGGATAAGGTTCAGATCACCACCCCAGAGGATCGGTATGCCCACATATCCCAACAGAATGGTGGCAATAGAGTCGAAAAATCCAGGGGAGTCGACATTGGGGCAATAGGTGTTAGCAAGTAAATATTCTCTGTTAACCAGAGTGCAATGCAGTATTACATAGCGACCCTCAGGGTCAATGTAACTTTTGTGTAATGTAAACTTAATAGATTTATGAATCATGGTTAGAACACCCCTGGATTGAGTGGAGTAGGAGGTGAAGAATCTCGCCAGGCCCCAGGCCGGGGCCATAGTCCTAGGAATGTGGCCATCGGAATGAGTCTCCTGTAGGAACAATATTCTGCAATCATGCCTGTTGGCATAGGCCATTATTTTGCGGGCTTTAGTGTGGTTGCTCAACCCACGGACATTCCATGACATTAGGATGGTAGACATTGCAATGACAGATATTCCATTACATATCGCATATTCTCAATGGACATCCCAAACCCAACTGTAGTGCGTGCTCCCAAGTCTAGAATCAACCCTGCAATCGTGGCTCTGTAGTGTACGCCTCATGCAACCTCGTGTGCCTTTTAGAAACAATACCCCGTGCCCGACCCCCACCCTCACCACCAACCCAAGCTCAGCAGTGTAAACCCCACCCATCCCACCCAGTGCACAGCTGGGTCGACCCCAACATGAACCAGCTTGTGCAGGAGCCCAACAGGGGCTAACCCAAAACATAGTTATAAAGAACAGTGCAATCGCAGTGGGGAACGCCATTGCCGTGTGCCAGCATGCCTGGAACCAAAGGGATACGAGAGAAAACAAGCATTGTGTGCGGTTTACTAATGTAGAACGTTTCAGCATGGAGGGATCGTACGAGTCACAATGAAAGTCAAAGTAGCATTCCATGCAACAACAGTAGAGAGTCAACAAGGGCACGTTGAGTAGTGCAGCAATCTGGTAATTTAAAGGAACGTAGTTGGGCAATTAGGTGCAGCGAGTGAAGCTCAGAGTGAATGAGAAACTTGAACCTAACAACAGGATAGTTGTAGAGGAGGCAAATGGGCAGTGGAGCCAACAGAACGCCTGTTCAAAGGACGGTCAGCAGTTGCAAATAATAACCGACCTTCAGTCATTCTCCATCATGTCAGCAGGTGGGCGAGGGGGAATATGCGCTTCTATGAATTTCACCGCTTCCGAGGGCACAGTGAAGAAGTAGAGCTTATCATTAAATGTGAACTTCAGCCGCGCAGGAAACAGGATGGCATAGGGAATGCTTCTCTCCCTGAGTAGTTTTTTAACGCCAAGGAATTGACGACGCTCCTGTTGAACTCCGGTCGAAAAGTCAGGGAAGATTCGAATCACTTGCGAGTCCAATCTAAGCTCACCCTTTTCACGTGCAAGGCGGAGGATCCGATCACGGTCTCTGAAGCTCAGAATTTTCGCGATGATGGGCCTCGGGAAGTCCCCCGGCTTGGGACGCGGAGCCAGCGCTCTGTGGGCCCTTTCGACAGTGAAAAAGGGAGAGAGATCCGGATTGTCTAACAGCTCCTTCAGGAGGGTCTCGACAGCCAGTTCAAGTCGGCCCTTCAGTGCATTTTCCGGGACTCCAATGATACGTATGTTGTTTCTACGTGATCTGGATTCGAGGTCATCGCATTTGGCCTTTACCGACTTCATGTCTGCGACAAGGGTGGACACCGTACTCTGCAGTGTGAGAATATTGTCCTCATTGGAGCTGATCCTGTGTTCAGATTCGGTGATTCGCACCCCCTGTTGATCTAGTTTAGTCTTGAGAGACGCCACGTTTGCATTAATGTCATCCAATTTCTCGTGGAAGGCCGCAAAATTTCTAGCCATAGACTCCATCATGACAGTCAGGTCTGCGGGGGGCCCCTCAGGGAGTGGTGAGTCGTCCTGGTCGCCCAATGCACGGGCCGGGTCAGACCTCGGGGCAGCTTTTGCGAATTTGTCCATGGCCCCGGTCTTACTGGTGTTTCTAGACCTGTTGGACATTGTGTGGCGCGGAGTCCTGGAGCCCAAGGGCCGTAGTTAGTCTCGTGGGTCGCTGTACCACCGGTCCGCGGCAGCATCCGACAGAGCTATCAGAGAAGAGTCACCGGTACCACTAGGCCAGGATCTGGATAGTATGATCAGGCAGTTCGCTCCGGTGTATCTCAGGAGGTGAAGTAGTTGCGCGTCGTGGGACGCCGCGCCGCGGAGCACAATCCCAGCAGGGAGGTGGGGGGGCAGCAGCCGGACGGGCTCGGGAGTTGCAAAATAAGTTTACACGCTGCGGTCCCACAACCCCTCACCTCAGGAGCGGCGATCCAATCCCAACGCCGATCAATGGTCTCCCGGGTGGGCCGCGGCGGGGAGTCGCTGGGGAATCCAGGTGTCCGGCGCCGGGCGCCCACGTCGGTTCCGCCCCGTCATCGCGGGCCACACAGGCAGCCCCCAAGCACCAAATCAGGCCCGTAGCTCGGGGCAGTTGGGCGCAGCGATGGAGAGCCAGCCCAGAAAGCGAGCCGCAGGTCGCCCGCAGCAGATTATTCGGCGCCGCAGCGGAATACAGGGACAGAAGGTCCGATTCAGAGCCAAATTTAGCAGGTAGGTAGAGCTACCAGAGAAGAGTCACCGGTACCACTAGGCCAGGATCTGGATAGTATGATCAGGCAGTGCGCTCCGGCGTATCGCAGGAGGTGAAGTAGTTGCGCGTCGTGGGACGCTGCGCTGCGGAGCACAGTCCCAGCAGGGAGGTGGGGGGGCAGCAGCCGGGCGGGCTCGGGAAATGCAAAATAAGTTTACACGCTGCGGTCCCCACACCCCCTCACCTCAGGAGCGGCGATCCAATCCCAACGCCGATCAGTGGTCCCTCGGGTGGGCCGCGGCGGGCAGTCGCTGGGGGGTTCAGGTGTCCGGCGCCGGGCGCCCACGTCGGTTCCGCCCCGTCGTCGCGGGCCACACAGGCGGCCCCCAGGCACCAAATCCGGCCCGTAGCTCAGGGCAGCCGGGCGCAGCGGTGGAGAGCCAGCCCAGAAGGCGAGCTGCAGGTCGCCCGCAGCAGATTATTCGGCGCCGCGGCGCAAGCCGTCCATCGGAAGCGCGAGGGCCCGGCCGGGCCAGCGCGGGGGCAGAGCCCGCAGCCGAATACAGGGACAGAGGGTCCGATTCAGGGCCAAATTTCGCAGGTAGGTAGTTCCAAGTGTCAGCAAGGTATGGACCAGGTCTCAGGTCGGGAGAAAGTAGCAAACCGCAGATGGAAGCAGATTCGAAGCAGCCGCACACGGAGCTAAAAAGCTAGGCAGCCATTTTGACGGCTGCTCAACAGCGCCCCCCAGGAGACAGAATACTTGAGTAATGCGCAATATAGCACAGTTCCCTGTGCCCATATATAGATTTCGTTTGTGGGTTATGAAATCTAAAAATAATATATTGATAAATGTCATTATTCAAAAAGCTATACACTCATATCAATGTCGAAAGTATTACAAATTGGAAACAACACCTAAAATATCAATGAATCCATTCGGCTACCTACACACTACCGCAAGGCCTAAAGCTAAAAACGAACACTTGGCTCACCAGTGGCGGATTGTGGACGAATAGAGTGGGAATAGCGTTTGTGAGCAATTTTCGTGTCGATCGCCGTTTATTCTTCTTTGTTACCCAAGATGTGGTGTACATGTTCGAGGGAAAGTGCCGGCTGCAGATGCGGTATCAATCACCCCTCTTGTCTTCAAAGACTTGTTGGACTCTACTTTCCAGCTCATCCAGTGAATATCCGCAATGTCTGACCCATTCTCTTATTCGATCAACAGTTTTTCGGGAACACATGCATTGTAGTGCCTTCAGATTTAGCATGGGTCTTCGAAGGGCAACCGCTAATCGAACAGGCAGGCATTGTTGAAAATTCTGAAAAGTAAATATCAAGATTATTTTAAAACCTTGATGAATAAAAATGTCATAAAAAAGTAAATGAACCATACCATGCTCAATGCAAGGTTTGTTTTGGTCGCCGGAACTATACCAGTTCATCATGTGTGGCTTAGTATTTGCATAAGTTACAGAAATTTTTTAAATTATGTGACTAAACTCTGAACATGTGACTCGTCCCTTGGATGTTCTGTCATGCACGAAAAGGAACCATGCTTACATTATAGACTGGACCCCCGAAGGATGCAATTCGATGACAATTGACACAGATGAAAATAAATAGATCTATTGATAGCATAACAATTGAAACTCAAGTCAAAAGCAATGAGACCAATGACCATAGCTCTATTGGGTACTGTAATAGCAAATAGATTGAAATGTAAAAATGACCGAAATATGACTAGGATACATGGCCTTACCTTGACCAACAAACAGTTGGATTCAGCAGGCCGAGCAGTATGTTGCAGGAGAACAGGTAGATGGCCACAGGTAGCACACTGACGAGTTTGCTCGAAGCTGTCACACATAGCACGGCGACGAGCAGATTAGCATAGATCTCAGTGCTTCTCAGGTAGAAGGTTCAGGAGTTGACTTGCAAAGCACAAAGACTTTCTCATGAGACATATCAAGTGGTTTATAAAGTATTAGAAACAGGGGTGTGTTTGTGAATGAATGACGTGTGTATGTCGTGGTATTATGTTTATTGCAGGGGGGGTGGCCTGCCTCTGGGGAGGCCTGCCTGGAGACTCGGGGTCTGAGGAGGCCATGTGAGCGATGGCCCCTTGGCGTGGGATACCTTTTGAAGTGTACATGCTGTTTGGTACCTTGGCCGTTTGCGCCCGTCACAGCCCCCCATGCCAGCGCTCATCCCCGGGTGCGAACTGCCTTTGATAGAGGGGGTGGGATGGATGGGCCTGGGGCGTGCAGATAAGGCACAGGAAGACTGCTGAATGGAGACACACTTATGTGGATGGCAGGGGGGCGGCCTGCCTCAGGGGAGGCCTGCCTGGAGACACGGGGTCTGAGGAGGCCATGTGAGCGATGGCCCCTGGGCGTGGGATACCTTTTGAAGTGTACATGCTGTTTGGCACCTTGGCCGTTTGCGCCCGTCCCTTGCCCTTATGTGATGTTAACTTTGCATGACATTCGCGTAGATGGGAACACTGAGCAGGACACGGGGCATCCATTTTTGTACCCCCTTTCCACTCCATTTTGGTGACCAGGCCTCACTGCGATAGTACAGCGCGCAGAGCACATGGCCAACAGCCTCGTTCCCACTCTGACTGGAAAACTCCAGAGGTATTTGCAACAGCTAATAAATGTAACACATCACTCTCTGAGATCACGGTCCTGCATGTGCACCGGCCTGAACCAAGCACATGGCTCGTTCATCTCCACAAACGTGTCCTTGCCCACGCACCCTCGCCAGTGGAAAGTTACAGCCATTCTGACCCTGTGTCCCTGCAAGGTATTCTCTTCATGTGCCAGACCACTGACCACGCCATGATGGCCACCTAGCAGATCCCCAACTAACATTAGACCCCTACTGCAGTATATCCTTGCCTATCAATAACAAATGCCACATATCGGAGATTCTTGTGAGCACAGACCCACACTTCAAACACTGTATTATAGTGGTCAAGACCCTTGACCTAAGGCCTGCATAATCCAATGTTCATTGATAGTATTGATATATGTGTGACTTTTATAGAGACATAACCGACTGAAAGACTTTGAACAAGTGTTATTTAGTGCATGCATTATTGATAATATATTATGTTAGCTTAGATAGTGACCACCCCGCTTCACAGCGACCTGAACTTCACCCATTCCGAGCACAGGTGTCTGACGTCCATCCTTGAATGGAGACACACTTGATTGATTTAAAAAATCGAAACAACCGTTGTTAAAATATATGTTGTGTTTTATTTTGTAGCTTATTTTTATGACACAAAAATACATAAGTTTACACATTGTACAGTTCAGGTTGCAGCACAGCGAGAGAAAATCCCCTGTACTGACCGCTGTCACTCGAGAACGTTTCTCTTACGGCACGAACGGCACAGGCGGGTATCACTCTTCGAACGCTGTGTCCTCCCGTGAAGCCACCATGTAAAGGAATGATAGGCCACCAGCCTGTACCACCTGTGAAAAGGAATGAAACAAACTGTTTTTAAATGACCAAGATAAGTTTAATAAACGTTTGTTGTCAATGACAATTCTTGTAACTAATGGCATTCTGCTGGGACAATTGCTATCTAGACACTGCACACCATTGAAAGACTTTCATGCGTTACCATGATATGTAGATGTAATTTTGGATATAGTAGAAGACCATGAAATGGGAGTGGCATGACAAGCAGAGTATACTTACTCGTTACTCGGATTACGAGAACGAACAGTTACGCGAAGTTCGTGCATAAGCACCATCATTATCCTCAACACGGACCGTGTGAGGCAGGCTGCCCTGAAGTCTGGCAGCTCGGTGATGCATTGCAGTCGTGGCTCGCCTTCCGAAATGTAGGCCATGCATCCCGAGTTTTCACAGCAGTAGCAGTTCTCCTCCTCGGTCGGCATTAGCTCGCACCGATTGCATGTGCACCAGGTGGAAACACCGTCCATGCGACTAGGTCCAGTGTCTTCATCCGTTGATTCGTCCTGCCAACTGCTGTCCGAAGCCCCATCGTTTTCGCGTGTTTCCCTTTCCAGTAGTTCCTCCTCGGTATACTCGGGCTCGTACATGTAGGGCATTATTGTATCCATTTTGTGTTGCACAAACTAAAATAATTGATAGCGGTGGTACTGGTATCTGTCCACACGGGCTACAAGCAACGAAGGTAGCTGACCAGAGCACAGAAACGAGTCACAGAATACTCAAAGTAACACAGAGAGAGGAATGGAATCGAAAATCTGCTGCTGTACGTTGTGAAACGGTCTGTTTATACTTATTGAGGAAAGAGGCGTCCTGCCATTTCCATGGCGACACGTCATTAGCTGAAGCGCAGCGAATGTTGACACGAGACGTGCTTTGGCGTTGTGAAATGGGCGGTACGCATCTGCTGATGACAGGCTCAGGGGCGGGGGATATGATTTAGTGCTGCAAAAGAAGGTCAGCCAGGGCGATGGGGGAAATTATAGGATTATCACAAAATGGCAGCTCCCTGGTGCCTGTTTTCGCGTGCGTTTAATGGACGAAAACTCGGGTAAGGTCCATAGGAAATTTTTCTAAAATCGAGCGACTTAGGCTTGAAAACACATGGCCGACCCGTAGGGGCAATAAAAAATGTAGACCGAACCATTCCTTTAACTTACAAGTGCAGCCATCGGGTGGTTCGTAAGTGCAGAGAGAAGGGACTGTAGGGTTGCAGATACACACTGTTAAGTGCTGGGGGGCCTGGAGGCAGTGCAAGGGCAACTGGACATGCAGGAGCCTGGACCCGAGCTCAGAGGGTGACCAGGTGACTGGTGCATGGGGCAGTCAGGTGCATCGGCAGGGGAGAGGAAGAGAGAAATTGGAAGCGAAAAGGAAGGTCTTGAGTTGCTTCTGGAACCGGAGGTGGTTCTGCTCAAGTTTGAGAGAGGCAGGGAGGCTGTTCCAGACGGAGGCCCCAGCCGAGGAGATAGATGTGCCCCCAACTCTCTGCTTGCAGAAGCGTCTGACACTCAGTGAGTTGGAATTGGATGAACAGAGAGCTAGAGAAGGAAGATTTTTTGGGAGAGAAAGTTTGAGGTAGAGCGATCCCAGGCCCCTGAATACCTTGTGGATAATGCAAAGGGTCTTGATCATGATCCTTGCAGCCATGAGGAGCCAGTGAAGAGATTTCAGAGCTGGAGAGATACGATCCCTGGGCTTGAGGACAAGGAAAAGTCTTGCAGTCCTGTTCTGGATAAATTCTAAAGGTGGTAGAGTAGAAGCAGGAAGATTTAGAAAGAGGCAGGACCAGAGATCTGAAGACAGTGAGCTTCTGGGAGAAAGTGAGAAAAGGAAGAATACCTCTGAGGAGGTGCAGCTGATAGTTTGACTTCTTAGAGATGTCAGAGATGTTAGGAGAGGAGAGGGTGGAGTCAAATATGACACCAAGGTTCTTCGCCTCACAGGAAGGAGCAGGAAGAGGGCCCAGAATGGCTGGTCAGAGAGAGGAAAGGAGGAAGCATGTGTCCCAATGAGGAGGATCTCAGTCTTACTGGCCTTAAGGCAGAGGTCATTGGCGGCACACCATTCCTCAATTCTGGCCAGAGTGAAGAAGCCAAGGTAGCTGAGGGGAGCCTGAAAGAGAGCTGAGTGTCATCTGCATAACATTGAAAACTAGAGCAGAAACTAGCGATGTAGAGAGCATGAGCTGCCAGGTAGTGGTTGAAGAGCCAGGGAAAGGGGATAGACCCCTGGAGAACACCACAAGTAGAGAGAGAGATAGAAGAGCGGAAATATCCCAGTTGGACCAGGGAGGGTCGGTCGGTGAGAAAGGAGGTCAACCAGGCCAGGGCCTGATCAGTAATACCAATACCATACAGAAGCGATTGAGAAGGATGGCATGGTTGACTGTGTCAAAAGCAGAGCATAGATTGAGGAGAATGATGACAGAAGGGATATTAGAGTCAGGATTGGAGAGCAAGTCTTCATAGGTTTTTAGGAGAGCAGTTTCTGTGCTTCTGGCAGCTCTGACGCCAGACTGGAGGTCTTGGAGGCAACCAACCGATTCAGTATGTAGATTAAGCTGGGAGATGGCCAGCTTTTCAAAGAGTTTGCCCAGAAAAGGAGTGATGGAGATCAAGCGATAGTTACCCGGAGAGGAATGACGGCTGAGGGCTTCTTTAGAAGGGGATGCACAACAGAGTGCTTAAAGGGGAAGGGAAAGTTCCAGTAGCAAAGGAATGATTGCAGAAATCAGCCAAGGCTGGAGCAAGGGTGTCAATGTGGTCCTTTATGTTTCTGAATGAGCAGGGGAGAACCTGCTTTGATGAGCCGTTCATAGATCAGACTTGTCTAGAAACATTGTCAGTGGTGAACAGGGGAAAGGTGGAGAAAGGAGGAGGAGAGACGGCCTCAGACGGGCAACTTCTTTCACAACTTAATGCAATCTGCAGACGGTGCAAGTTTTTTTTTTCTTGGGTTTTAATCCAGTCATTTTGCCAGAGCTTCCACTTCACTTTCTCCAGATTAATAATCACCTTGTCCAAGTCAGTTCGCAAATATTCTAAGTTCAACGGACATCTACTACTCCACTGGTGTGGTAGTGTTTTCCTGCCTCTAGTCAGTTCTTTCCTCAAGATTTGATAAGGCCCCGCCGGAAGGGGCATCATACATTTGTGAAACAGGGCCAATGTTTTCCAAGTTGGCCTTGCTTGTAACAAGATCAGACCCAGTTTGTATCTGATCAATGCGGTTGATATTAAGTTCGGAAGCTTCAATATTTTCCTCCAAAAAGCACCCTCTAATGAAGGCCATGTTTTCCAAAGAGGCAAGGGAAATCCCTTGGCTACATATATTAAAGAGGGAACCACTTTTATTGTGTAGAAGAACAACTCCGGTAGAATAGAAAACTTGCTGTACTTCCTTTGACCCACTGCTCTTGATCAGTCAAAATGTTCATCTTAGATTTCAGAGCCAACTGCTGCGGTTGATTGATCCTGTTGTTGTAAATAAGGGCTCCAAAGTATTTGACCTGACTGATCTGAGCTAACAATTCCTGGTCAACATACCATTTAAAGGAAGGCTTCATCCTGCCACCTTGCAGACGCAATACCACAATGTTCATTTTTGCTGAGTTCATTGACAGCCCATTGGTGTTCATATATTCATTAGGGCTCTCCAAACTCCTCTGCAGCCCAATAGGAGTCATGTCAATCAGCACAAGGGAATCTGCATAGAGCATCCTTGCAGGTTTTTCTTCTCTGATCTTTGGAGGAAATGCTCTAACCGTATCTAACGACTCCCCTATGACATAGAGAAATACGCCAAACAAGGTCAGGGCCAACGGGCACCCCTGTTTCAGGCCTCTATATGTATAGATAGGACTGGTCAAGAGCCCTCGAGAATTTAGTCATATATGAACACTGGTAGACTCATAAAGGGACCTAATGGCAGCCAACAAGTTAGACGAGAAGTTCCAGGCCTCTATTTTAGCCCACAGCATTGACGATCCACACTATCAAAGGCTTTTCTCAAATCAACAAAGGCCAGATATATTTTTGTGTTGCTATTAAAGGCTTTTCCTTTCAAAATGTTCAATAAGAAAAGGTTAAAATCTGATCCCACTCCTTTAACAAAACCAGTTTGTCTCAGGTCCCCTCTCTTCACTTTCTTGATCCACGTCTGTAGTTGCTTCAAAAGAAAGACAGCAAATAATTTGCCCAGCGCGTCCAAAAGGACAATTGGGCAGTAGTTGGAAGGGTACACCCTGTTGCCTCTCTTGTAGATTGGCAAAATTATTGCTGATCTCTCTCCATGATACTGGAATCTCACCTGTTCTTATGATGTGGTTAAAAAGGTGAAGGATAAAAGAATCCAGACTTTGTGATCTCGCCTGGACCTGGGGCTCGAGAGTGATTGGCTTTCTTCATTAGTAATTCAACATCTAGATAGTCCATGCGAAAAAGGCCATACAGAATTAGTTTTGCAAGTTGTTGAATCCTTCAAACCACCATCTGGATCAACTATTTTTTTATGAAAGTCTATTCATACTTCTTCTGAGACAGATTTTGCCACAGAAATTGAGTGAAGTGCACCCACCTCGTTGAGCAGTTGCCAGGTACTTTGCACATCTTTTTTGGCGAGAGCTGCCGGCATACATTCAGCTTCCTTCTGTTGGACCTCAGCTTCACATGAAGCCAGTCAGTTTTTATATTTTTGTTTTCTCTTTTTAACCAGCAGTAAATACTGACCGTTATTTGGGTTTATGATTTATTTTAATCTTCACATAGAGGCCTTTTCTCTTGCTTGATTATAGCATCAAAGTTGTGTTTAAGAACTGGAACAAAGACCTTGTTCTTTTTGGACTTTACCTTAAAGTCCAATAAAAGCCGCACATAGTTCAAGTCACCCCATCGTGCCAGCTGGTTGGCATATTGGTTTCTTAGAGAGCTTATATCTTGCCGCCTCAACCTTAGACGATTTGCCCCATGAATAGGTTCAATGTTGATATGTGTGATGTCTTGCTTTTGTCTGTGCTTGCCATCCCAAGTAAGTTTCAATAAAGCGTGGTTGCTTGTTGCCTTTGAAATTACTTCAAACAAGCTAATATCATGAATTGTTGAACTGGAGGCAAAAACATAGTCCTTATCCCCATTGGACCAGGTTACCTTCGCTGAGAGACCCCCTTTGATTTTCCCATTCAGAATGTGAAGATCTCTAGCATTAATCAGCTCCAACCATTCAGCTGCCCTGACTTCTCTGATGGTTGAGAGTCCCTCTCGAGGAAGCAAAAGTATTCCACTGTTCGCAATATATGGGCAATTCAAATTGCCCCCCACAAAATTATGAAATGTGGATTGTACTGCAGAGCAAAGGTATCAATCGATTCCAATATGACATTCATAAATGCCTCAGATGTAATGGCCGCTGGATTCAAATAGACATTCAAAATCACACCACACTGAACTTCACAGCCGTCGCCGTCCTTCATACTTACAGCTATGGTTTGTAAAAAGGGATTTGGGCTTCCAAATTCAACTACCATCACCCTTTTTCCCACTCTTCACAAAAGCAAGCAAGCCTGCTGAGGGACGGCCTCTAATGCCTCCATAGGCTGGATTAAGAAAAGAAGTATAAGTGGGAGGCAGCTTTCTTGCAAACAAATGATATCCAATGAACCTGAAAGAATCACTGTGTCTGTCGGTAAATGCGAAAATCCCCTGGTATTGCAGAGGGCTAAATGCCTGAGTTATCTCGTGGTTAATTAGAGTACTGGTGGGGAATTTGGAGGGGGCCCAGGATTTCATTAGAACAAGTTTACCTTTGAGTCAGATTGTCGGGGAGGCTGATTATACATTTTTTCATATCCCTTCTATCAAATGTGACCTTCAAAGGACCCAGCAGCTGTCTGGGACCGCCTAGGCCCCCCTTGTCGCACACTTCATAATGTCTTTATAGTGACTTCATCCTTGAAGGGCTTCTTGGGGTCCGTTTGGAGGGAAACTATTCCAACCTCTGTTAAAATATTACACATCTGCAGTGGCATTCCACAGGTGGGTATCGAGAGCCTGGATAAAGCACTTTCCATTGAGATGTCAGTAAACTCGAATCCCATCGGCAGAAGCAGATGTGCCATTTCCAGTAAAGATGTCCTGACACCATTTGATCTTTGGTGAAGAATTACCCTATCCGTTTGACTTTCTTTTGTAAATTCCACAATCATAATGTCTTCTGATTGAAGAAAGCGCAACAACGGAATATGGTTTAAAAGTATCATCATATTAGAATGGTTCAAGATAAGGCCATCATCCACTGACAACAGTCTGTCCAGGCTCACTCTGTATAATCCTAAATTACTGCTGCCAGTTTTTGTGCATTGATCTTGTTGACCTGTATTATATTGTTAACTCCGCTCCTCAACGATCTGTGCACACCCTCAAACTCGACTTTAGTAATAAATTGACCCGTTGGATCAGGGTCTAAACAGTCCCGATTCAGCAAGATTTTGTTTTTTAATATTATCGCTTGTCGTTTTTCAGCAAGAGTGAAGAAAGGATTGGTGTCTTTCATTGTTTTAAGGCTTGGAAATGTATCAATGCCAATAGGTTTTAGAGTAGAGCCCGGAACCAGTCTAGAAAAATGTGAGTCCACTTGAACTATGTTCACTGAAGATTTCACTGAATTGACAACCGGAGTTGGAGAGCTCTGGGAGTTCTGGACTCTGTCAAAGAATTCTTCCTGTTCAATCGTATAAGTGGAGTGATTTAGGCAATCCATCTCTGTCTGGTCAAACTTGTGCCTGGGCTCATGTGAGATGGCACAGGACCGGCACAGGACCTATTCTTAAGCATGCTGATTGGTTTAACTGTTTCACAACTAGCATCAGAAGAATCCTTTTTCATAGGAGCCTGATGATAGATTTTTGAGGCGTCTCTTTCGATGCCGCTCTTTTAAGTTTCCTCTTTTTCTTATTCTGAAATATTAGAAAGGTGTCATGGGAACTGGTCCTGCCGCTGTTTCTGCCCCACTCCAGGTGCTTAGGCGAACTCAGCATAGGTGCTTGGGGGCTAAGAGGGCCAGGATCTGGCATAACAGGGTTAGGATAGCTTCATTCAGGGCAGTACACGCCCCCTCATTACATTATGGTACTTAGAACCTCCCCAACATGGCGCTCCTTTTACACAGAGCACTGTACACTGTGCATTCCAGTCTTTGGGCGTGGTTGGCTATTTAAGCCACGCCCAAGGACAGGTCTGTGCTTCGTGTGAGACACTGTTCACACGCTCACCTCGGCTTCCAGCAACTCTGGCTCTTTTGCAACTTCACGGCAGTCTGGAATCCCTGCAAAAAGAAGAAAGGACCGTACTATCCAACTCACCTGATCCAGTTCTGGACCTGTTTGCACGTCACGGTGCTCACTCCCGGTTTGCGCTTCCGGCTACTGGAACTTCAGTACGTTGGGACCAGTTAATCTCCCGACCCGATCTGCACTCCGACTCCAGCACACCACGGCGGTTGCCGCGCGCATCGCCTGCAGCAGCACCTGCGGGAATAAAGCACAAAACAGTGAGTAAACTTGATCCGGCAGCCAAACCAAACTGAAAACTCATCCGTATAATAGACCAGTGAAGAAACTGGGATACTTACCTGCATATTACGATCCAGTGAGGCAACTGGGACTCTTACCTGCATATCCAACCCAGTGAGGCAACTGGGAATTAACATTTACTGGCATTTGGCATCCAGAGAACCTGGGAACCTGCCTTTACCTAGTGACATTATCTGCACTTTCCAAAACCCCGTGAGAGAAAACAGAACTCATAACTGAGTAAACTGGGGAAAACAGTGAGGGTTCTCCAAATCCAGAGACTAAGTTCTCCCGGACTACTCACACAACCAACCATGATTCAGCGCCCCTGCCCCAAAGCACGCCAAATCTGCACTAAAGGTGAGTCGAGAATCCAGATTTAGAACACACTGGTCCACGGGATGGGGTGGGAGTCCGAGATCACTAGGGAAAGCATTAACCCTTTTTTGTGTGTCTTGACAGATCAGCTAGTCCCAGTTCGGAGTGGGGAAGAGGACTCTAGTGCCACAGTGGAGGGATTCATCGCTCCCGCAGAGTATCAGGTGAGGGTGACAAAAGGGCTGTGTAGTAAATATTGTACCCGCGCCAATTAGCCCATGCAACGCTGAAAAAATAGGATGCAATTCCGGCACCTTTATCGTCTGAGCCAAAGACTCACAAACGACCAGGCTTTCAGGCTCAGTTCCGTGGATATTTATCTTTGCAGATGACAGCGAACTGGAGGATCTTATAGATAGCACTACTCCATTAGTCAAGGGCATATTAGACATATCCTGCATTTTTCCACTAGCCTGTGTTAGAGAAACATCTATGCAATCAGCATTCTTTGAAGCAGTAGAATCCGACATCTGTGCAATAGAAAGCACAGCTTTCCTGTTTTGAACCAAGCACTTTCATTTAATCAGTTCCAATACTGAACTCAATAGGCATTTCTTATATGCCCTTTCCTGATCCAATGCCTCGTGAAGCTTCTTTTGAATCACATTTGCACACTCCACCTCATGATCAACTCTAGATTGTAAAGAAATAACCAATGATTCAATGGTTTTAGGTGAAAGGGTCGACTGCAATTGATTCGAATGCAATAGTTTTGAGTCAAAAGGACCGAAAAAAAAAGGTTGAATGTTTTTTTATGGGGGGGGGGTCACGCCCCAAACCCCCGTTTTTGGTGTTAAAAGCAAAAAATAAAAAACATTTTAAAAAGGCATTCGACCTTTCTTTTTCGGTCCTTTTGACTCAAAACTACTGTAATTCAAATCAATGCATTCGACCCTTTGACTGGACACCTGATTCAATATATATTATTTTCAAGTGGCTCATCGCGATGAGAGTGGCCTGGTCTTTTGCGTTTTCATTCATAGTCTCGTACAGCTTCAGAAATGGAGCCAGTAAAACTGTGAGCACCGCCATCATACTGCATTGTGTCTTGAATGCAGTGGAGTTCGGACCCTGTCTTTATTCACCCAAAGACTTGGGATAAAAGACAGAGTCGTCCAAAGACAATGTCACTGCAGAAAGATGATCGTCCTTGTGTGGGGGTTGCAAAACTCGATTTTCCATAGAGAAGGAAATTTAGCATTGGTAGGCTTTCGATGAAGAGACTACATCTTTACAATAGGTTTTCTGCCCCAACTCAAAAAACAAATTGGCCTCATTTTGCACCAGCCTCACCGACAACAAAGGTGTAGCCTTTCGCACTTCAGTGACTTGCTTGAATATCACCTGATTGACCATGTCCACAGGACCCCCCACATGGTCCTCTACATTGAAAGTTTGGTTGACACCTGTCGCAGCCTCAGTCTCTGTAGGGCTGATCGACGGCTTCACATGATTGGCGTTATTCAATGCAGCACTGGATGAAACTGTCGATCCCAAAAGAATTGTTGGAGTGGGCTGCACAAGTCCTATTACTATTTTAGTTGTCTGCTGCTGGTGCGAAAAATCCTGTTGTAGTAAACCCGCTTGAGAAGCGGAGTCAGCCTCCTACAATATGCATGCAGGAGTTTCTTCCATGTACCAGCTGAGGTGTGCAGCTACAGTTCTCACTGTTATTTCATCCACACCCCATCAAGTTGCTACTATGCTCTCCAACACAGACTCACTTTGCAAAATCTCAAAGTCTGTGAGATCAAGAACATTCCTAACCAGAAGAAGAATTTTCATAGAAATCAAGGACAGGATCTCAGCCGTTCGTGTCAAATGAAGCTCACTTGATTTCAAAGGTAAAGAATCTTACATGGAAGAAACGTCAACATCAACGTTCAGTTTAGGCAGTTTTATTCCTTTCAATACATGTCCAAGTCCCAAGAATTCCACCCGCCCCCCCTTTTGAGTCCTGGAGAAAGGTTTTGGCATCTTTCATTGTCAGTGAGGGTAACCGCTTATGAGACAGTCAGCAGCAACAATACAATGGAAGATTCTCTCAACACAGCCATCACTCCCGTGCACTGATATAAAAAAGATTTTTTTGATAGCTATTTGATATCAAATGTAAATTTGTATAGGAAGTGTTTTCTAATTTATATCAGTTATGATATAAGTGAATATACATTTTATATAAAATCTAAATGAAGATGGGAGCAGCGCTCGACGATGTTGCTCGGACGAGCACCTGAGAGCTAAGTAAGCTCTGAAGACGGGGTCTGTGAATCTAGGGTTTTGCAGACTGATGCGCTGATGAAATCACAGAGGGATTTCGTCACTCAGGGTGATAGGAAGCCAAAATATAAATGTTATATCAAATTGATAGCAATTTTATTGAACCCCAATAATGTGTATATAAACTTTATCGGAAGTAGAAAATGATATCAAACAATGTTGATATCTTTTTAAAATCAAAATGTATTTAAAAATACAACAAATATTTTTTGATATAACAAAGTTATATAAAAATCAATATAAAAAAGCATATTTTAAATATAACATTGTATATAAAAAGTAATATAAAAAATCATATCTTTTAAATATTTATTATATATAAATTTATATACAAATGTATATTTTTTATATTCCATATTCATTAACATTTTTTATATAAACTCCCACGGAAATGTTGATATCAAAAGGTTTCAATATCAATTTTGATATAAAAATGTATACGTGTATACCAATCTTAAATGAACTGGCTTTGATACAAAGTGTAAATAATGAAAAGCAGATTAGTAAACTGTGCTCCCCATATCCCGTACAAAAGTCAAACAATTGTTTCTAAGTGGTCTACAACAACTTGTTTGCGGCATACACGTGTCCTTCTGTGACCCACCAAAGAGCTGTGAAGCAACACTGCAGGGGTTTTTATATCTACCACAAGGCATGGGGAATCCTAGGAATGTGCTGATACACAGAGCAGCATTCTATCCAAATCTGCAGAAAGCACAGATGGGCTTTATATTCAGCTTGCCAGAATACAGGATATTCTAAGTCAGCTGTATAAACAAACCACCCATTTACAGACACACTGTCAATGTTTATCAACAAAAACGGTAGTTAACAAGGTTATTTTTTACTTGTGACTAAAGGCCGGCACAGGAAGCAGCTGCAGGCTGAACTTAATTTTAGATGTTGCCATAAGGATACAGAAAGCTGACTGTTCACATGCTACGGTGACACTCGCTAATTCTTGTCGAGTGTTCAGGAAAAGTAATGCTGTGCTTCTGTTGATAAGAAACATTGCACAGGCTCCAGGGAAGAATCTGCAGGGCTAAGGTTATTTTTAGATGTTGCTATAACACATAGGAAGCAGAATGCATGAAATAGAATTCTGCTTTTTGTTTATAAGAATCCCATTTCTGCAGACTAAGCAGAAATACATACATCTGTGCATTGTTGATAATGAAACAACATTAAGCTTTCACCCCTTAAAATGGTTCTCTGACTCGAGCCAGGAAATTGTCAGCATCATTGGCAGAGCCCTGAAATGATGCACCCCAGCGGACACCAGTTCATTGACATGGCACACTTGATTGCAACTCTGTGGGGTAACTTGCTTCTCGGATGGATGTGATTGTGGGTCTGTGGACTCTTGTAAAGCTTTTTTATTGAAAGCTTGGCCTGCTGTTTTTTCAGCATTTTATTTCAACAACAGCAACAGGGATAGTTTGGGGGTATTTCAATACTTTAATGTATTGTTTTTATATTTTTCTAACCTTTCTGAGTCATGCCATGAGGCAGGTTCTTTCTGAGACAGGCCCTTTCTGAGACAAGCTGAGCTTTTTTAACTAAACAGCTGTGTGTTTTTAATGACGTGTTTGAAAACATATAGTTCACTTAGAGTGCTCTGTGCTTATGCCTGTTGGCTAGGAAAGCGCATAGATGTTAGTAGCGCGAGATTCTATTTCTGTGTGTGGGTGTTTTTCAGATTTTGACTACAACGCTTTGGAAGAAGTTGAAAATGTGTAAAGGGTTGTGCAAGTGTTTATTGAGTATGGCACCGCTACACAATCAATCAGACACTCACACAATCAGACAATCACACAATCAATCAGACATTCATTCAGTCAATTAGACACCCACACAATCAATCAGACTCTTCAATGTCAAAGCTTGGATGCCACTGCCGTCATAGCCATTCCAAACATTATATTAAACATTAAATAAACCTTTGGTGGCTATTCCAATACTTTCATGTATTATTTTTGTATTCTTCTAATAATGTGCAATTTGTGGGGTTTTATTCAAGCATTGATGAGGCTTTTTTAATGTATTTATTGCAATTCACGGCCTTTCTGAATCCTGACATGAGTCATGTCCTTCATGAGACAGGTCTTTTCTGAGACAGGCTGTTCATTTTTAACTAAACAGCTATGTGCTTTTAATGACGTTTTTGGAAATGTATAGTTTACTTAGAATGCTCTGTGGGTATGCCTGTCGATTAGGATAGCACATAGATGTTAGGAGCACCGTATTCTATTTCTGTGGGGGCTGCTTTTGAGATTTTGACTACAACACTTTGGAAGAAGTTGAAAATGTGTAAAGGGTTTTGTAAGCCTTTAGTATTTATAGTGTTGCTACACAATGTGTGAGTTCCCATTTGCTGTTGTGTCAGGTTATGTGGTCTTAGTCTGTTGTTGCAGTTTGGTGAAGTGTGTGCGGATTGCTGCACCAAGAGGTGGTAGTGTGAGGTTCTGTATGAGAAGTGTATGTGGAAAGTTGAGAATTGGGTTAGTGGGTTTTCCTTACGTCTTTGTCTTTGCATTTCTGTGCTCGAATCTATGATTATCCTGTGTGTTTGGAATTGTAGTTCGTCTGCCTAGTTGGCTGGCCTGTTGAGGAGTGGCAGTTTTCCTCTGTGTTACTCTAGTCGTATTCCCCTACCCTTGGTTGGGAATGTTTAGGTTAGGGGATTCTGGTCCCTCCCTGCCTATCCCTTCTGGGTCATCTTACCTACCTGGCTTCCTCTGTGGATTAACAGTATGTGGACATGGGTGGTTGGTTGGGGTACCCCTCCCACTTTCTGGTAAGGGAGGATAAATTTAGGGGTCATGGTTTCCTCCCTGGAATTCTTGTTTCCCGTTGGGTGTATGCTTCCTAGTCGTTCCCTCATGTTTCTGGGGCAAAGAGCCACGTTTTGAGTAGTTTTCTGAACTGCAGATGATCCTTTGTGTTGCGTATGTGTTTTGGTAGGTGATTTCAGGTTATTGCGGCCAGGTGAGAGAAGGATGATCCCCCAAATATTGCATGATAGACAGTTATTTTCTCCTTTAGGAACTCTGCTCCTTGGCCGTGCATTGCTCTGTGTGTTATGCACATTGTTTGGAACTTTATTCACTGTTTTATTGGTAGCCAGGGTAGCCAGTGATGTCCTGTTGGTAACTTCAGTTCGGTTTGCTCCGTTCGCTTAGCTTAAGTGCGGTTTTCAGGGCTATGCAAGTGCTCATGCACTGTTGTGCCAGGTTATGTGTTGTTAGTCTGTTGTTGCAGTGTGATGAAGTGCGTGTGGATTGCTTTGCCAAGTGGTGGTTGTGTGAGTTTCTTTATGAGAAGTGTTGTGGAAAGTTGAGAATTGGGTTAGCAGGTTTTCCCTACCTCTTTTTCTTTGCGTTTCTGTGCTCAACATCTATGATTATCCTGTGTCTTTGGAATTGTATTTGTCCACCTAGTTGGTAAGCCTGTTGAGGCGTGGCAGTTTTCCTCAGTGTTACTATAGTCATATTCCCCCACCCTGGGTTGTGAATGTTTAGGTTAGGGGATTTTGGTCTCTCCGTGCCCATCCCATGTGGGTCATCTTACCTGTTGCAGTGTGATGAAGTGCGTGTGGATTGCTTTGCCAAGTGGTGGTGTGTGAGTTTCTTTATGAGAAGTGTTGTGGAAAGTTGAGAATTGGGTTAGCAGGTTTTCCCTACCTCTTTTTCTTTGCGTTGCTGTGCTCAACATCTATGATTATCCTGTGTCTTTGGAATTGTATTTGTCCGCCTAGTTGGTAAGCCTGTTGAGGCGTGGCAGTTTTCCTCAGTGTTACTATAGTCATATTCCCCCACCCTGGGTTGGGAATGTTTAGGTTAGGGGATTTTGGTCTCTCCGTGCCCATCCCATGTGGGTCATCTTACCTGTTGCAGTGTGATGAAGTGCGTGTGGATTGCTTTACCAAGTGGTGGTGTGTGAGTTTCTTTATGAGAAGTGTTGTGGAAAGTTGAGAATTGGGTTAGCAGGTTTTCCCTACCTCTTTTTCTTTGCGTTTCTGTGCTCAACATCTATGATTATCCTGTGTCTTTGGAATTGTATTTGTCCGCCTAGTTGGTAAGCCTGTTGAGGCGTGGCAGTTTTCCTCAGTGTTACTACAGTCATATTCCCCCACCCTGGGTTGGGAATGTTTAGGTTAGGGGATTTTGGTCTCTCCGTGCCCATCCCATGTGGGTCATCTTACCTACCTTGGTTCCTCTTTGGATTAGCGGTATGTGGACATTGGTGGTTGGGGTGCCCCCCACCCCACTTTCTGGTAAGGGTGAATAAACTTAGGGGTCATGTTTTCCTCTCTGTCATTCTTGTTTCCCATTGTTGGGTCTATGCTTCCTAGTCGTTTCCTAATTTTTCTGGGGCAAATAGCCACGTTTCGAATAGTGTTCTGAATTCCAGATGTTCCTTTTTGTTGCGTATGTTTTTTGGTAGGTAATTCCAAGTTATTGCTGCCAGGTGAGAGAAGGATGATCCTCCGAATGTTCTTTTATTGTATGGTTTGGGTTCTAAGCGAATGGCGTTGCTTGATCTGAGAGGTCTTGTCCGGTGATAGATGGTAATTTTCTCCTTTAGGAACTCTGTTCCTTGGCCGTGGATTGCTCTCTGTGTTATGCACTTTGTTTTGAACTTTATTCACTGTTTTATTGGTAGCAATTGTAGCGGTTTACAGCACTGGGGTAATGTGTTCTCTTCGCTGTATTTTGCGCAGGACTCTGGCTGCAGAATTTTGGATGCACTGATGTTTTTTTTAATGGTCGTTCTGGCATTCCTAGATATAGGCTGTTGGCATAGTCTACTCTAGACATGATGAGTGCGATGATTGTGAGTTTTTTGTGGGTGAAAGAGAGGAATGGTTGGATCCTTTTTAATGCATGTAGGAGGTAGAAACATTTCTTGATTGTAGTGTTTACTTGTGGCTCAAGTGTTAGTTCATTGTGCATTAAGACTCTCAAGTTTTTTACTATCATTGAATCAGTCGGTGCTGTTCCCAGTTCAGTCGGCCATGGGATGTAATGATTGTTTTCCCCACTTTTGGATATGATCATTATTTCTGTCTCGTCTGGGTTGAGTTTGAGGCTGTTAGTGTTCATCCAGCTGTAGAGCTCTCACAGACAGTCTTCCAGTGTTGTGTTTCCTTTCTGTGTATCTTGTATTTTGTAGACGATCTGTGTGTCATCAGCATAGTTGTAGTAAGTGAGACTGTTTTTTTTAAATCAGCTTGAGTAGTGGCATCAGGTATATGTTGAAGAGCAGTGGGGAGAAGGAGGATCCTTGTGGTACTCCATGGGTGGATTCCCTTGGAGTGGATTTGAAAGGTTTGATCCATATGGTTTATGTTTTGTTTGTTAAGAAGGATTTAATCCATAGTAGGGCTAGGTCGGTAATTCGTATTTCTTCCAATTCTCCCGATGAGGATGTCATGGTTGACTGTGTCAAATGTTATGGAGAGATCCAGAAGTATTAGAGCTGTGCTTTTAGGTTTACATAAACGCACATCAAAAGGGGGCGTGACTAAGACCAGAAACAGTGGGCTTGTCCACCTGTAAAAATTTTGATGGTGACAAAAGGGGGCTCCTTCTACTTCTCTGGTGTAATCAAAATTACTTAACCAAGTCTATGTAGAGGAGGAGCCAAGTGCCTCTACCAGAGGTCTTGGCCGATTTTGCCAATATGCTGGAAGCTGGAAATTGTGACATGCATGACGCCAATAATGGTCCCTATACCAAGAAGAATTCTCGAAACAAGGTATCCATTGAGAAAGCCTTATATGATGTATCCACTGAGAAATGACAGTCTTTTAAAGGAGGTTCCAGAAGAAGTGTGAAGATGAATGAAAGGGAAGTCTGGTGAAGTCACATGAAGCAGAAATGATGCACCCAGAAGAGATGCCAATGAAGAGAGTATATAGACCTTACAGAATCTGATGGCAAAGTGAAGAAATTGGCAACATTTCATGTGCGGAATGAATATTGCTCGTGCAGAGAGCACTGTAGAAAATGCAGCCATTTTATAATTGTACAGATGCTGAAAAGCAAGTAGACTAAGTAGTCATGAATGCTGGCTATATGTAGTGAATAGACTGCAGGTGGTGCCGCCAATATATATATGTATGTATAGAATCTGGATGTTCCATGTCGTATTTTAGAAAACTAGGACCCCATGAACAGAATGGCTGAAAGTGTGGCTCAGTAGAAGAAAACAGCTGACGATGAGGGAAGATTCGAGAAAAGTTGTCTGGCTCAGTGTCAAGGGTTGGAGCAGCCAAGAAATTGGTCATCTATTCGAGAAGATACAATGAACGTGAGAAGTGAGTCGAGCTCCTGTTGAGGTGTAATGGAAAAACACTAGAAGTGCCATGTTTTATTAATTTAATAGTGTTAAATACGAAAGAAAGAGATCAAACACCGTCTCCTGTCACATGGTCTAGATGAAAATAGACTTTGGGCAAGCTACACCGAGACTTGAAGATAAGACCATGCTCACACTCCCTTCTATTCTCAGGCACAGTGATGCTTTGTAAGGCCGTGTACAAAGACAATTTCAATGGCAGACAGCAGGAGTGATGATGGTTGGGCTAATTGGGTGGGGAGGCATGGTCAAATCCAACCCGCCAGCACCTGGGGTGCCAGCTTGCATGATGCTAGCAAGTGGAATATTCCATAAGTGTGCCAGCGTGCCACACAAATGTAGAGGGCCACATAGCAAAGAGCCCTATAGTTTGAAAGTTAATAAAATGTGTATTCTATGACACTGAAGATGACTTGCTCTAGGGTTGGGCATAGCTGTCCACCTGACCTTAGAGACCCAATCACAATCCTATCCCCTATTGAAAGTACACCTAGATGTTCCCCTTAAGCCTATCACAACCTCAAGCAGGTTTTCTTATTTTGCCACGTAGTTTGACGTCAATGATCACGACATTTTACTAAATAACTGTGTTTTTTCATGTAAATCGTTGAGAGACTTGAGCGAACTTCCGTTGATGTCTGTTGTACTCCCTGTTTTAGATAATTGTTAATAAAACAGCGAATGATTTGCCAACTTCCTGAGTTGGACTTATTATTGGTGTAAAAGTAAAATCTGCATCCCCATCCATCCCTTATAGTGCTACCTCGCTTAAAGGGCCTACGGGTTCATCTGCCTTCAGCCACTCGATTTATAAGCACTCTCGGTGTCATTCACTGAAGTCCTTTTAAAAACAAGCTTGTGTACCAGTATTGGGCATTTTGCAGGTACTGCTATTAGATGGCCAGGTACTCGCACCATTTTGCACTTGCTACCATCAATGGACTGTTAATACCACTACGACAGTGCCTGGCAAGTGACTTTCCTATGCCTACAAAGAAGGCCAAACTGTTGGCATAGCCAATGCTTGTTGTCATAACATTGCTTTGTACGTTGGGCCAGCTGCCACATAGTTCTACGTCCTCTCAGATAATAACAAAATAGTTAAAAGGGCAAATATGAATGTAAAGGAAAGCAAAAATATGCATAGAAATGGGCCCAATAAAATAACAGCAGGTTTCTTGTTGGCTATCCAACCACTGAGAAATTGTTTATTGTATTCTACTCATGGGCAGTTCAAATAGTACAACCTACAGGGTACAGCGCCCCCTCTTGGGCCGAATTGGCTAATGACACGATGCCTTACTCCCAGATTAGAAAGAGGGGAGTCTGCCAAGACGTAATAGCACGTTCACGGGCCATTGTGCGCGCCACGGGAGTGCTCCTTTAGATGCTTTCTTTGACGCAGTGCCGGGCAGAGTGCGTCCTTTATCCCAATGAATGCTTTGACTTCTGTGAGTGCTCGGCATTCCTGACAGAAATACCAAGTGGAGCTCATATAACCGGAGAGTGGTACATAATATCCTGCGCCGACACCCCACATCTCAATGAGACACACATTCTTAACAGAGCAGACCATAGTGGAGCATTTCTAGATGTCAAGGGAATGCATTGAAAAGAGCCGCGCACACTTCCATCACGAGCACGACTGTTCCATACCATTATCATGATACATAAAGCAGCCATCAAGAACAGCACCGCCTTTGAGCAGAGGGAGAGCGCATCGGTTCTTTTTAGAAAGATACTTTAATTTCATGTTCGGACAGCTCCCTGCTGGTTAAAACGAATAAAGAACAGAGTGCTCCATTGACTTCAACTATCAGTCTCTCTATAATTACCTATTCCCGCCAGTGTACGACTTCAGCATTCTTTGCCTAAAAAATCACAGCACATATTAAGAGAAGAGAAATGGCCTCTCAGCAATTATTAAAAGACCTTATGAAAAGGATCAGTAATTACTACAAGAAAACCACACAGCGCGGACACATGGGTTAGAGCTGTGGCATCCTGAGCCACAAGGTGGCAGAAGTGGGACTGAGAGCCAAACAGGGTATAGCTGCGGCACCCTCGGCCACAAGGGGAACAGAAATGGGACCGAGAGCCACATGGGTTAGAGCTGACCTTGAGCCACAAGCGGATCAGAACTGGACTTGAGAGTCACATGACATAGCACTGTGGCACCCTGAGCCACAAGGGGGCAGAAGTGGAACTGAGAGCAACTTGGTAGAGCTGTGGAACTCTGAGCCACAAGGGGAAAGAACTGGGGCAGAGAGTCACATGACATAGAGCTGCGCCACCCTGAAACCGAGAGGCACTTGGTGTAGAGCTGTGGCACTCTGAGCCACAAGGGGGCAGAACTGAGAATGAGAGCCACATGGGGCAGAGCTGCAGCACCCTCTGCCACAATGGGAACAGAAATGGGACCGAGAGCCACATGGGTTAGAGCTGACCTTGAGCCACAAGCAGATCAAAACTGGGCTGAAGAGTCACATGACATGGCACTGTGGCACCCTGAGCCACCAGGGGGCAGAACTAGGGCCGAGAGTCACATGACATAGAGCTGCAGCACTTTGAGCCACCAGGGGCCGAACTGGGACTGAGAGCTATATGGGATAGAGCTGCGGCACCCTGTGCCTCAAGTAGAACAGAACTGGGACATAGAGTCATATGGGGTAGAGCTGTTGTATCCTGAGTCACAAGGGGGAAGAAATGGGACTGAGAGACACATTGGGTAGAGCTGCAACACCCTGGGCCACAAGGGGAACAGAACTGGGACCGAGATCCACATGGGGTGCAGCTGTGGCACCCTGAGCCACAAGTGGAACAGGACTGGGGCTGAGAGGCACATGGTGTAGAGCTGTGGCACTCTGAGCCACTAGGGGGCAGAACTGAAACTGAAAGCCACATGGGGCAGAGCTGCGGCACCCTACGCCACAAGAGGAACAGAAATGGGACCGAGAGCCACAGGGGTTAGAGCTGTGGCACATTGAGCCACAAGCGGATCAGAAATGGGCTCGAGAGTCACATGAAATAGCACTGTGGCACCCTGAGCCACAAGGGGGCAGAACTGGGACTGAGAGCAACTTGGGAGAGCTGTGGAACTCTGAGCCACAAGGGGGCCGAATTGGGACTGAGAGCTACACATGAGGTAGAGCTGCGGCACCCTGAGCCACAAGGTGAAAGAACTGGGACCGAGAGTCACATGACAGAGCTATAGAGCTGTGGCACCCTGAACCACAAGGGAGCAAACTCGGACTGACAGCTATATGGGATAGAGCTGCGGCACCCTGAACCACAAGTTGAACAGAACTGTGACTGAGAGACACATGGGGTAGAGCTGAGGCACCCAGAGCCACAAGGGGAAAAGAACTGGGACTGAGAGCCACACATGAGATAGAGCTGCGGCACCGTGACCCACAAGGGAAAAGAACTGGGATAGCGAGTCACATGGGGTTGAGCTGTGGTACCCTGAGCCACAAGAGGGCAAAGATGGGACTGAGAGACACATGGGGTAGAGCAGCAGCACCCTGAGCCACAAGGGGAACATACCTGGGACTGAAAACAACATGGGGTAGAGCTGCTGCACCCTGAGCCACAACGGGAACATAACTGGGACTGAGTCACATTTGGTAGAGCTTTGGCACCCTAAACCACAAGGCAGCAGAACTGGTACTGAGAGCTATATGGGATAGAGCTGCGGCACCCTGAGCCACAAGTAGAACAAACCTGGGACAGAGAGTCACCTGGGGTAGAGCTGTGGTATCCTGAGTCACAAGGGGGCAGAAATGGGACTGAGACACACATGGGGTAGAGCTGCAGCACCATGGGCCACAAAGGGAACAGAACTGGGACCGAGATCCACATGGGGTGCAGCTGCTGCATCCTGAGCCACAAGCGGAACAGAACTGTGACCGAGAGGCACATGGTGTAGAGCTGTGGCACTCTGATCCATAAGGGAGCAGAACTGAGGCTGAGAGCCAGATGGGGCAGAACTGTGGCACCCTACGCCACAAGGGGATCAGAACTGGGCTCGAGAATCACATGACATAGCGCTGTGGCACCCTGAGCCACAGGGGCAGAACTGGGATTGAGAGCAACTTGGTAGAGCTGTGGTACTCTGAGCAACAAGGGGGCAGAATTGGGACTGAGAGTCGCATTACATAGAGCTTCAGCACCCTGAGACCGATAGTCACCTGGGGTAGAGCTGTGGTATCCTGAGTCACAAGGGGGCAGAAATGGGACTGAGACACACATGGGGTAGAGCTGAGGCACCATGGGCCACAAGGGGAACAGAACTGGGACCGAGATCCACATGGGGTGCAGCTGCTGCACCCTGAGCCACAAGCGGAACAGAACTGTAACCGAGAGGCACATGGGGAAGAGCTGTGGCACCCTGAACCACAAGGGGAACATACCTGAGACTGAGAGTTGCATGTGGTGTAGAGCTGTGGTACCCTGAGCCACAAAGGGGCAGAAATTGGACTGGGAGACACATGTGGCAGAGCTGCGGCACCCTGAGTCACAAGGGGGTAGAACTGGGACTGAGAGCTATATGGGAGAGAGCTGCAGAAGCCTGAGCCACAAGTAGAACAGAACTGGGACTGAGAGTCACACGGGGTAGAGGTGCAGCACCCTGAGCCACAGAGAGGCAGAAAAAACTACCAGCATATTTGAGGGATTCAAGAAGGATAAGTGTCTAGGTTTGTAGACAAATTATTGGTAAGCGATCCCCAGGTTAATATCAAATTGCATTCAATGTCTCATCTTGTCGCTTGCATTATGTCTAACTCTATAGCTGCCCAGCTGGGCATTTCTCCAAGGATCACGAGACAGCCAGTGCATATTCAGTAGTTGTTTGGCCAGAACCAACCTAAGTTTTATGAACGTGCAAACCCATTTGGCATTGCATACTCTAGGAATAAGTCCCAAAAGCCATTTTTCTCGGGTGTGCAGGTGCTTTTTACCCATTCATATCTTTATAACCTCAAAGACACCCTGCACAAAACAAGCTACCTCAGGATAATGTTCCCTCTAAGCAGTGCGCATGTGCGCTTGCCCAGCTTACTACTGGTTGCCGCTCAGAGGAATTTTAGCAGCGCACACAAATCATTTCTACCTTCAAAGAATTGATAAGGCAAAAGCCACAGCATTTACCTGGCATTTGCTTTCTCTCGTAACGAAGATAAATTATACTAACAAGTGTTGTTATTCTGGTTTAGCCTATTTGCATTACCCAACTATGCAAGCATAAAAACGAATATGAAAATCGGCAGCTCTGTGAAAAGAAGATCGAACTAAGATATTCCTGCACACATAACACACATAATGTTCCCTCTCCACCCATGACTCCTTTACTGGACTCTACAACACGTATACTTTATGACCCTAACTTCGGCCACAGGCAACATTTAGATATTACTGCACAACCTTGAAACGGCCTTACTTGTCTCTGAGAAAGATTACAAGTCTGGCACCTAGGTCCACTTCTTATATGTTTGTTGTAATATGAATACTGTTCAAGCACCAGAATTTCTGTTACTTATGGGGCTTTTAGCAAAAGCGACACCCACACTATGTGACCCAAATTTTCAGCTCAAATATCAGCTACTTACTATAAGGAAGATGGCTACTTGGTTGTGTAACCTCATTCCTTTACTTTGTACAAGTGTCACGCAAGCAATTTGAAGCAGAACCCTTGCAACTTTAATCTATATTAATAAAAGACAACATTTGTTTGTGGATTTGTGGCTTGGCAAAGCGTTGTTCCTTACACAATTCCACACTGTTGTACCAATATGCACCACATTTTGCATAGTTAGGACCTGCAGACATTGCTACATGACATTTGGACTCCCCACCCCTTTCCCTGTATTTCAGCACCTTCACACATGAGATTGCTGCCTGAAATCGGCAAAACATCAATGTGATCATAGAAGGACCGGTCCTGACACAAGGACCACAACTCACTGTTTAAGGCCCTAGGATGCAAGGATTCCAAGATATGTGCACCGCAATTATCTGCACCATGCATGGGTGAGGCGACAGGTGGGTGAGAGCAAAGAAAGTCACAGAATGCAGCAGCACGCCAACTCTCGCCTGCCCCCTACGTCTGCTCCGATGTATGTCAGCCAGCCACACGCATCCATTCTAAGTGCAGTTTACTTCAGGGTGCAAAGCATATCAAGCAATAAGCGAATCGGAATAGCAACCTACAGGATCATTGATTTTCAACAATTGATGAGAATCTTATCATCTCTGTCTACAGAACTTTTACTAGTGCATTATAAAACTCAAATATTAATTTGCATTCCAGGGATTTTGAGTAGGCAAATGCCCTGCTTAGCACCTTTTACTTTAGCATTGTTTACATTACCCTATAGGTGGAGAACAACAATGCAATATCATTTACTTAACGTGCAAGGAATCATGGGTATTGTGATGAATCTGGAATATTTGTCCCTTCTCCCCATAGGGGAGACACCCCCTTTGAGGGTGGGGAGTTGAGCCCACTCAGCAAGACCTTCCCTAGGGTCCTGGGCAAGTGGGAACTCAGTGGGAGTGACTCCCATCTTGGGGACAAGAGCTCCCATCCTGGTAAGGCCCCTGAATCCCTTTATTAAAGTGACCCATAAACTCTTACTGGCATGTCTTCTGGCACAATCCTTTTCGTTTTCATTATTCCCTCTGCAAATAATGTATCCTGTCTGAATGTTTTGACAGTACCATCAGTTATGATAATCTATACTTGTTTTTCATAATACACAGGAGTGTTTTTACCAATGGCATAAAACATGTTCTGCATTTTGTCTGACAGTGCCGGCAAATGAATAGCTACAACTAAAACAATTGTTTGTACTGAGGATACAATGCTTTTATGTTCATACTGATATTTATTTTGGCACAGGCGTACTTTTGCTATGTACTGTGGCAGAACGTAATGTCTTGGACTGGTTAATTAGCTCTCTTTATAATTGCATACAAAATATTTGGTTTTTTTAGCCTTGATTTTAGGTAAAGGTGGTGTAAGATGCACCTTTTACACTGATTTGTAAAGAATTGCAGTGGTTAGAAAGGGGAAATTCCCTTCCAAACCAGCTAGCTCACTAAATACACATGCTCACAAAGTGGCTTACCTCGTTACTCATTTGAGCACATGGAAATGTATGTGCACAAATGCCTACCATTTCTGCACTTGGTGAAACATAATTAGTGGGGACATTGCCAGTGACTAACATGTATGCAGATAAATACTCTCTCAGACAGCCATTCAAACCTTATCCAGTGAATGTCTTTATGGATACAGGTGCTTCAACAGTAGTTATAGACCTGAATGCCTCGATGGATGACATTGACTGATGCCGAGAAACCACTGTGCTGACATCATTAGTGACACCACGACATAGCCACATTAGTCATAAAGCACACTTACAACCATGCACACGGTACACAAACACACACTCGTATATACGAAGAACATGCTTACACAGTTCTGTAGATAGAGGACAGATACATATACATACAATCAAAAACTGTTATTGTTTTTCTCATTAGCCAAATGGAGAAATGCTGAATGCAAGGCAACGAAAAGATGCAGAGTAAGCTTGCATATGCTTATGGCAACTAACCCTATGGAACTGCAGTATCATATAAAGGGCCTGGCAGGACCAAATATAAATAACCTATAGGAAATGTAGCATGAAATAGATGTGTGGAAATCACACTATAAGTATAACAAGAATCACATAAGGCCACAAACTGCAGGACAAGAAATGAGAAAAAAGCAGACACAGGCTCCACAGAGCAGGAAATCCATAGACAAGCAGCATATTCCAAACCTAAGACGACAAGTGGCCATCTGTTGAAAAACAGAATAAATCCTCATAATTGCAGACCAGAACCACATGATGCTGCCAAACTTGACAATGGGTCACCCGCGGTCGGAAGACGAACAGTTCTCGGCACCACAGACGTGAAGTGAAACATATGGGTATTGGTCTTCTTCTTTATTTGTACCCAGTCAATGTTCTCTTCTGACCCCATCACCATCTGGTTAAGCGGCAACTATCCACTGCATCCAAATCTTTTGCAGAGGACTTGCCTCCAGAAATGCCCAGTATACTGTGTAAAAATACTCTGAAAGCATTTCCATTTGAAAAAAACATGTCCCCCTTAAATACAAATACCTCCACATGAACCTTAAGAGATCAGTTACAACAACGCCAAGGAACAAAGAAAAACTTGTGGGATAGACATTTTGACAGTTTCCCCAAAGTTTTGATTCACGTTCATCTTGGACCGAACCTCAGGCTGAAGGGAGGCCCAGGAGGCTTCCAGCCTTCCACAGGGGACACAGGGTGAAATTAACCCCACTCCAAACTGTGAGGATCTGAAATGGGCTGACAGCAATGGGACTTTGTAGGAAGGAGTCCACTCACCCTGGCAAAGCAATGATAAATGTCCATGGTCTATTGCCATCAGGGCTATAACCCAGCAGTGGCTGAAGGGTCTGTTGGAGATCCAAAGCTCTTACGAGGACACAGTAAAGTTTACCCTTTCAAGGAGACTATGGGCCCTTCTGGGGCCTGCATTTGGTCGGCCACTCTAGGGGAGTGGTTCGAGCCCAAGGCCGCATCATGTTGTTGAGGACCACGAAATCGAGCTCTCTTCTGGTCTGCAATTATGAGGATTTATTCTGTTTTTCTGCAGATGGCCCCTTGTCGTCTTAGGTCTGGAATGTGCTGCTTGTCTCTGACCTTGGCTATGACCCCTGGCCTTCCTGCTCTGTGCAGCCTAGGTCTGTTTTTCTCTCATCTTTTGTCCTGCAGTTTGTGGCCTTATGTGATTCCTGTTATACTTAAAGTGTGATTTCTACACATCTATGTCGTGCTATGTTTCCTATAGGTTAGTTATATTTGGTCCTGCCAGGCTCCTTTTGTGCTCCTGTAGTTCCATAGGGTTAGTCGCCATAAGCATCTGCAAGCTTGCTCTGCATCTCTTTGTTGCCTTGCATTCAGTGTTTCTTCATTTGGCTAATGAGAAAAACAATAACAGTTTTGACAGTATGTATATGTATCTGTCCTCTATCTACAGAACTGTGTAAGCATGTTCTTCATGTATACGAGTGTGTGTTTGTGTACCGTTGTGCATGGTTGCGAGTGTGCTTCATGATTAACGTGGCTATGTCATGGTGTCACTAATGATGTCAGCACAGTGGTTTCTCAGCTTTAGTCAATGTCATCCATCGACGCATTCAGATCTATAACTACTGTTGGAGCACCTGTATTCATAAAGACATTCACTGGATAAGGTTTGAATGGCTGTTTGAGGCAGTATTTGTGTGCATACGTGTCAGTCACTGACTCACTAGTGCTCCTGGGGGCTGTCCGAATCGTGAGTGACTTTGTGCATTCTTGACACTTTGGGCCATCATGTTCATGGGGATTTAGGGGGGGGCATTCCTGGGACCCTCTCTTCAGTCTCCCCTCTGGTCGACATGTCGACCAAACCTCCATATTTTGTCACTCTTGCTTTTGGTAGCCATATCTTTGTTACTCCTTCAAGATGTCCATAGTAATTTGCATGGTCATCGAAACTCCCCGTCACGTAACTGCAATCTCCTTCTGGGTTGCACCATACACATTTCCCCCAGTATATGTTATTGTTGAATGGATTGTCGAATGAAATCATCTCAGTCAGGAACAGTGGATACTCCTTTATCCTAGCTCTTAGGTCATTTCATTCTTCCAATATCTTGTCTTTTTGTTGTTCTGTGTTTACATCTACTTACACCTTCATTCCTATTGTCTTCTCAGTGGTGTCGCGGCATTGTGTAATGTAGATCTTCACCACACACATTACTACTAATACTAGTATTAGGGCTCCTAGTAATAATTTCAGTGGGTCTGCTACACATGATGGCATCCAGGGTAATATGTACAACAACCAGCTATGGTCCTTCCCTGTGCCTTTGGCTTCTTCCTCCATCTTGGCGTGCATTTTCGACAGTCTTGTCGCTGTTCTGTCAGTGTGCCATTCTCTCCATCATTTGTAGGTACACACATGCAGCAGGAACTCCTAACCTAACTCCTCCTTCCATTAATGCTAGAAGGTCGAGAACATATGTGTTTTGAAGTGCCATTAACCTTACTGCTTGGAGCTCTTCTTTTATTGCATTGAAGCCGTTTACTGTAGAGTTTATCGTCTGCATCAGCTCTTATCTGGTTATCTGCAACCATTTTGCATTTTTATATGTCTGGACAGCTGGAACTACTGACGCACAAAATATCTCTGGCCTGCTGAACAACAGATGATCAGTTGGTACATCGTCTAGTGATGCTTCTGATTCTGATGAGAAAATGTTGTCTCTTTTCACTCTAATCACTTCTACAGACCTTTTCTTTCTTCCCTTTTCTTCCACTGCTATCAATCTCTTCTTTCTCTTATTAGTATACATTTGAGGGAATTCGTCTATCTTCACATCCTTCGTTGGCACGATCAATGCTGGCATATTGATGCACACCAACGAGCAAATGCCTCCCCAGTTCGGTGGCAGCTTCTCGTATGCCTTGGATCCACACACCCAATAGTGGTCCATTAGTACTGCTGTGCCAAGCTTCATTGCTTGATGCTTCTCTGTGTAGCTACATTCTGTGTTATCTCCAACCTTAACTGCACCTTCATTCTGGTAACATAATGCTGGTTTCTTCAGTGGTAGTATGGGCATTGGTCCAGCTTCATTGTCTATCCAGGTGAGAAATGTGGTGCTCGCATCCCATTCCTTCAGGCACTTGTAATTTTCTCTGTGTGCTGTGTTTACTGGTGTTTATACTAGGGGGTGTGCTTTGCTTCCTACTACTCCCTCTTTCTCTTCTTCTGCTGTGTATACTTGGTCATACACAAGCATCTGTGGTCTTTCCCAGCACCCTGGTTCTTCTCCTATGTCCTTGACCCCTTCTTCGGGCAGGGTAATTCTTTCAGTGTTTTTGTCTCTCCTTTCTGTGGGCCATCAGGTGTGTATTGTATTGCCTGGTCCAATTGCTAGTAATTGTTTATCATGTCAAAAGTCTTCATATAACTCTATTAATAGAGGAACGTTGCCTGAGCAATCCATCGCAATGTTGCTGCTGGTATTTCAGTTGCTATAAACATTCTGGAGGCACTAATGGCATAGGGGAGTAATGATCAGACAAAGCAGCTCTCCCAGTGGTTTTCTTCACCTACTTTGGTCATGTGCTTGTACCACATATTGTTAGACACTCGAGCAGTGTCAGTGAGATATAGATCCACCCCTCACATGTCTACATCAGCACTGCGCTTACCTCTCCTTACAGTGATCCCTTGTCCATCTGACATGGTCTTCCACCTGCTGAAGTTGGGGTAATGTTAGTAGAGGATACAGAGGTATCACTAGATACAAAGGATATTTGCGAAAACAGTACTGCAAAAATACCCCTTGGAAATAAGAGCATGTTTTTAATAACCCCGTCCATTACCTGTGTTGCTTGGATCCTGGTGCTGCTTGAGTTTGATGATTTAAGTTGCCCACGTGAAATGTGCAAAAATTAGAGTTATTGAGTTAGTCTTGTAATAGGTGAAGCGCGTTGATCATTTAATCTGTCATGGCAAAATATAGTTGTTCCCACAAAGCCTTAATTCTGGGATCTCTAAGGACTGCAAGGACTGATGGGTTTCTCCTTTCTAGTTGTGGGTAAACTTGGGCCAAGTATGCTATGAAGACATGGTAATACACATTAGGATGGCATGCTCAGGACCTGTTGGATCTTCTAATAAATTTGACAAATTGGCCTTGGAAAGTATCAGCTTGGGGATCACTGGGCAGCATCGAAGAAATGCAGTAAAAAGAGTCACACTTTCACTGTTCTTTCCAATCAGCTTTACAGCTCTTTCTGTTACTGCTTCAATGGTGTGGGGGCCCATGAGCCTGGTGCATCCCAACATCGGCAAACGTTTCTGAGGAGAAACTGGTCTCATTGGTATGCTAGTGGCAGCTTAAGTAAGTCCTCTTGTCTTTCAACATTGTCACTGTCTTTTCCAGTTTCAGGCCTCTCCTGGTGTATTTGCAGCTCTCAAGAAATAAAAGAGGCCCTAGCAATCAAGGAATATATAAATTCATACATTTCCTGACCCAATACATTTGCTACACTGTCAGCATCTTTGATTGCTCTAGTGGGAGGAGCCAGGGGAAGTCACATGCGCCATCCTGTTACCACCACGTGTGGGGTTCTATGGTGGTTGGGCACAGGCTTGTTGCGCATTGCGAACAGGGCTGGGGGTAGACAATGTAGCCAACTCTTGTTTGAACTCTTTTTAGTCTTGGCTATGGCTTCTGTGAGCAAGCTGTTGAGGCGTTCACCAAGCTGTTCACTTGTTGTGATACAAACAGGAATTATTGGTACAAACCAGTTATCTGAGAAGCAATGTACTTATTAGTCTGTTCTATTTAGGAAGTTTTAAGGTGCAGGGGAGGAATACAAGTCCTGGCACATAACCAACACTATCAAGAAGGGAAGAAAAGAGGATACAATGGTGGAATCCTCCCGTCGACTATACATGAATATGCTCATTTTTGGTATAGAGATTCGAAAAGTATAAACCTTGATGTGTGTACAGATCTGTGAGTCTCAATTTTATCATTCTCTAGAGGATCAGTAGTCGACTGATTTGACATATGTACTATACACCATTGAAATGTCCATCTATCTGTCATCTTTTTACTTGGGTTGCTCTTAAATCCATATGTTTGACATGGCCTGCCATACATTGAATATTGATTAAACCACACTTCATGTTCACACTTAAAAGCCTTAGTGGATCACATTAGACAGGATAAAGATGAGGTTGTTTCAGAGATGCAGATTTTACAAAAAGAACATTGTGAAAAAGAATGTGATCTCCAGAGCGCAGAACAAGAAATGATTAAAATGATTCAAGAAAGAGACAAGAGAAATAAAGAATTTAATGAGTGCCAAATGCAAATGTGCAACATGCAGGAGGTAATTAATAAAATGAGTGATGAAAACAACTATTTGCAAAACGAAGCAAACAGGCTCCTTAAAAAGTGTAAGGACTTAGAACAGCAAATGTGCATTCCCATGTCCCAGGAGAGGCGGCAGGGCACCACATTCAATGGAGTTGAGGTGAATTCTATTTCTACCCAAAGGGCTAGTGCTCCAGTGACTGGGCCGGTGACTGAACTTGGTTACAGCGCCCTTGGGGGATTTGATACTCCCATTGGGGGCCGCCACCAATCCCATACACCTGGAACCAGGGTTGAGTCACCAAGTAGTGCAATTTCATGCATTGCAACAAGTAGCCCCATAAAGATAATGAGATCCATTGAAGCCCTGATCAAACCATTTAAAAAAGGAGGGGAATGCTGCATTGAGGATCACTTAGAAGCGGTTCATGACATTTTTAAAGCACTACTGATACCTAAGGAACAGTACAGGCAATATTTTCATTTAACTTTAGATGCCCCGAGGGCCAGTATTATAAGAGGATTGAATGAACAGCAGAATATGACATGGGCGGAGTTCGAAAAAGAGATCAGGCGTCATTTCTCTCCTTTCCAGTCATTGCAGGAGGCAAAGAAAGTCGCTTACACAATCACTGCTGGGCCTAATACATCCCCTCGCCAGTTTTTACAAGACTTAAAAAGAGCATTTTCTCGCTTTGATGTATCTTTTGACCCCAATTCCAATGAGTTTAAAACTGCCTACTTCTATGGGCTGCAGAAAGACATCATATCCCAATTGGTCCGTGAATTTGACCGTGACAAGTCCGTGCAATGGATTGTACACCAAAGCACAAATCTATATGAGGTACTCTATTGTCAGGGTAGAGAAAGTGATAAAATAAGAGATACTAGACCTAAATCTAAAGAACCCTCAGCAACAGTGATGGAAATCAGGTCAGCCAAAATGTCCCTTGAGTCTGCTCAAAGTCCAAGTAAAAATAATTTGGCACCTGAACAGAGGGGTAATCAACAAAGGTCATCACACACTGCACTAATGTTCCAATCACATGATCCTAGTGATAGGGAGAGTTACATCAGCCCCAGGTACTTAGGAGATAGGCCCCGGGCAGGCTATCAACCTGATTTGCCAGGTATGAACAATAACCAGAGACAAAATCAGGATCAAAGAAATGATGGTCCTTATCAGACATTGGGGACACAAAGCAGATTTGATCCCAATACCATGATATATGGTAATCAGGACAGACCCCGATATGTGGATCGATTTGCTGATAATGGGAATCAACATAGGGGCTAGTACCCACAACCTGAGAGACAAGACATGAGATAGAATATGAACTACACTTCACGTCAATACAATGATTCCCCACCAAGGGACTACAACCAAAGGATGGGTGCACCCCGCTCCCCTGCGCAAATGAATCAAGAGTTCAGGAACCATCCCAATAGAAATAATTCTCCTGAGAGGTATCAGAATAGATCCAATCAGGGGGAAAACAGTCAATATCGATCTAGGCCACAGAGAGAGGATTCTAGAGAGATGGAAAGATTCCAGTGCCTCGATGCCCAAGTGAAAATGTTGGCTGAGCAAATAGGAAAGCTCTGCACAACACTAAAACAGTCATTAAAGGAGGGGGCAGATGGCCATAGCAATGATCGGGGGCTTCTGAAAAGTGACTAAGTACTTATGATACCTGCAGCGCCGAAAAGACAGTTTGCTCTGATGTAATTTTGCATAATGACTCTGAGATGCCTAATGATTTAAAAGTGAAAATACCAGTACATGAACATGTAACAGAAAATGCAAATACTTCTAAAAGAGAGGTACGGTTTAACCTACAACTAAATCAAACATTGGCGATATGTACAAATGAAATAGGAAAACCTGAAAACCCAAAAGAACAAAGAGACAGGTTTAAGAAAAAGGACTCATGCATGGGGAATACCAGTGAACCGGGAGTAAGTGGCGATGCTATAGCTCCTTCCCTGGGCAATCCAAACAATGACGAAACACAGGCAGGAAAAAGAAATACTCAAAAGGAGGGTACAGGTCAATCACCCGAAGAATTCTTTGAACCACATATTTTTGAAGAGGTTAAAAGGGCTGGTATCATGCTGAATAATCACAAATGCACAGAATTAGACAATGACAAATTGCCAAGTGATGTTGTTACACATGTTCAGTTGGAGGGTTGTAGTGTGACCTCTGATGATACCTGGATGGATGGGCGAACGGTCGCCACACTCCAAAAAACCTCTGAACATGGGGAAATGAATAAAGTCTCTCACACAGGAATGAGCAAAAGGGAGGGAAAAATGTCTTTCCATTTACCAATGTGCTTAGCCAAAAGTGAAAAAGGCCTGAGAAAGGTGAGCCCTGAAATCAGTAAGAATTTGCATTTCCTATGTGTGTTAGAGGAAGTTGAAGACAGGTATTATGCTCCCATCATTGTGGAAGAAAAATGCCATACATTTGCAATGATTGACACTGGCGCACATGCCACAATTATGTTTAAAGAATTAGTAAAGAGTATCAATGAAGGGAGATCCCCGCAGAATCAGATCACAGTAATGGAGAATCAAGGTCCAGTGCATAATTTTAACGGGGAGGTGGTGCCTATTATAGGCGCCACTGAGGTTGACATAAAGATAGGTAAACACTGAATGAAACAGGAGGTATTGGTTACATCCATTTGTGATATTCCATTTCTAATGGGAACAGATTGCCTGAAAAGATTATCTCCGCTCATAGATGGGGTGAATGGAGTACTGTGGTCCTTAACCAAAAAAACATTGAGACCTAAGAAACTAAAATCACAAAACAGCAATATAAATGAATGTCACACCGTTGCAAAAACGAATGATGCAGTGGAGGTGTATCTCCAGAATAGTTGCATACCTAGTGTCACTGTTATATTAATGTGTCAAGACAAGATGCAGAGTGAAAATAAAAAAATACCTGTACAAATATACTTAGACCCAAGGAAAGAATGGCAAACTGCCATAGATGAGCACACCTTACATTTTTATTTAAAAGAGAAGACATGCAAACAGAATACTGCTCCTAGAGCAGGTTCGGAAAAACACATTACCACTCTTGCTGAAATACACATGGAAGATGAACAACCATGGGTTCATGTTGGGATAAATGACTATTCTAAAACAATAAAAGCCACTTTAGCGCTTGAACAGGAAAGGAGCTTCATTAACGAGAAATTGTTGCAAAAAATAATGGAAAGGGAGGAGATCCCGAAATTTAGCATTAAAAACCAGTATGTCTCTGGTTTGGACGGTCCAGACTTTGAAAACCGAATTGCAGGTAGATGCATGGTGAAAATTAGCATTGGACAAAAAACAATTTACCATAATGTTTGGAAAGTGTGTGGACCACAAAATGACTTTTACATGGGCAATGACATCATGCACAGAATGTGTATGGTGCCAGATTTCCTTAATCAAAAGATATGGTCACGCATAGGTGGGCCGGCACCTGAATTTGAAGACAAAAGAAGGGCTTTTCATTGCGCACAGCTGGTCCCTTCTGGAACTGAATTACACATGAGGAAAGATACTGTTATCCCTGCATTCACAAAGCAGTTTGCAATAACACTGAAATGCAAAAATGGACAGCAGATGAAAGATTCTGATGCATTTGTATGTCTGAATGAATCCATAAAACAGCAAGGCCTGGATTATGAATACACTCCATTGGAAGATGTGGGTGAAGGGTCTGTAAAAATGATGGTGAATAATAAAGGTAATCAGAATATTCATTTAGAGGAAAACTCCCTAGTAGGAATGGCCATACAAAAATCACATTACACAGCTGATCTAAATAACATGGTGATTGGAAATATCCCTGAAAAGTATGTAGATGCTAAGGGTGAATTGCCACAATACCCGGACTCTCAACCCAAAGGGATATTTAAAATTCATTCTGTGTACCCTTATGATTCAAGCGAGACAGTGTGCTGTCATCAAGAGGACTGCATAACATTTAACTTAAATGAAAATGAAATAGAAAATCAGCCCATTGAAGTAGAAGCCGATATGCCAAAACATTTAAATGTGGCAGCTTTACAAAGAGACACAGCCACACAATTAGAGGAAAGCGCCGAGATTCCCATGCCGGAACATTTTCCAGAATTCTCCAAAATGGTAGAGAAGCAGATTTTATTAGCGGATGCATGTGACAACGAGGAGAATAGGAATGAATTGAGGAAGATATTTATGGAGTTTAGAGATGTATTTGCAAAAGATGCTTATGATTGTGGGCTAACTAATTTACATGTGGCCACACTTCCGGAAGGGTGTAGCAGAAGCCCAGTATTTGTACGCCAGTATAGACTACCGCTGGCATGTTTAGAATCATTGGCAGAGATTATTAAAAATGTGGAGTCACGGGGAATCATCAGGCCCATCCATAGCACATCCAATGCACCTATATTAGGTGTGTTAAAATCAAACGGTCAATGGCGACTGTGTGCAGATTTGAGAGAGTTAAATAAAAGAGTGCCAGTATCCAGATGGCCACTGCCATTCATTGATCAGGGATTAGCTCAGGTACATGGTTCAAAAGTGTTCACCACATTAGATCTCGCCTCTGGATATTGGTGTGTGCCATTGGCAGAGGAGATACAGAATTTATTTTCCTTTTCTTTTGATAAGACTCAATACGCATGGGTTAGAACTCCATTCGGGTATGTCAATAGTGGGAGTGAATTTGGCATATTTTTGAGAAAGGCTATGCCTGATGCAGCAGAAAGAGGAACCATAATTTATGTGGATGATGTCCTGATACAAAATGAAAGCTTGAAAGCCATTTTGATGAAATAAGACATGTTCTTGGCCAATTGCAGAAGCAGGCGCCAAAGTATCTTTACAAAAAGCACAATGGTGCAAGAAAAAGGTGAATTTTCTAGGCCATGAAGTGACTGAACATGGACTAAATCCACATAAGAAGAAAATAGAGGCCATACAGAAACTAAAAGATCCTAAAAATGTGAAAGGGGTAAAATGGTTATTAGGAATGACAGGCTATAACAGAAAGTTCATTGAAAATTATTCTGAAATCACTCAACCATTGACTAAACTGCTTAAACTGAATACACCCTGGAAATGGGAAAAAGAGCAGTCTGAGGCAGTGGCTAAATTAAAGGAATGTCTTGTAAAGGCACCATGTTTAGCATATCCCATAAAGGACAGGGATTTGTTTATAGAAATAGGTTTCTCTGAACATTGTATGTCAGCAGTGTTATCACAAAAATATGATTTGAATCACAAAACCATTGCATATGCAAGTAAGGCATTTTCCCAAGTTGAAATTAAATTCAATGAATGTGAAAAGGCCCTATTAACCACTGTGTGGGCGCTACAACATTTCTGCCCCATTGTTCAGGGAGAAAAGGTGATTATTTAGACAAATCATCAACCTTTGCAATTTTTAGAGAGTAAAAGAATTAGGTCAGGTAATTTAGCACAGTCCAGAATCACTTCATGGACGCTAGCATTACAGGGTTTTCCTGTAGAAGTGAGATATGGCCAAAATAAAAAAAAGCCCAATTGCTCAAGGTTTAGCAGATTTACATGACTGTGCAGCTGAACCAGTATCAAATGAAATAGAAGTGGAACCTAATTGGCAGGAATTTGAACAATCACCACACAAAGCTTTTGATGAAAAAACATGAAAAGACTTGCCAACTGTGTATGTTGATGGTTGTGCCTTTCACATTGAAAATGACAGTGACAAACAATTAGTGTCAGGAATAGGGAATGTCTGGTTGAAGTGTGAAGGTATCCCGAGTATAAGGATGAGAATTGGTGCTAGGAGCAGTCAGGTAGCAGAATTGGCAGCCATTTATAAAGCAATTGCTACTGCAGTTGATAATAAATTCAGTGAAATTATCCTGGTGACTATTTCTGATTATGCACGAAATAGCTTTGTGGAATATTTACCTGGCTGGAAAGCGAGAGGCATGATTACATACAATAAAATGCCACTTATACATGGATTAATGATACAAGCCATAGACAAATTGGTGTCAGAAAATGATTTAACAATATACTGGAGGAGAATTCGTGGGCATTTGAAAACTCCAGGAGAGGATAAGGAGGGAAATGATAAGGCAGATTACCTGGCTAAAATTGGAGCTGTGATGGGAGAATTGCTACCTATTGAACATTTACTGGGTGAAATACAAATTGATGCAGTAACACGTTCTAAAGCGACAAAGGAGACAGATCAACCAGTGGTACAGTGGAGTTATGATACACCAGATCAAGATCTGATTGAGGGACAAAAGAATGATCACATTTTGGGAATCTATTATAATCATTTGATAGATCCTGAACAAAACCCTTTAACAGAAAATTATTGTATGAGAAAAGAAAAGTGGAGGGTGCTATTAAAGAATAAAAAACGAATAAGACTACAAGATGGACTCATGATTAGAGAGTCCATAACAGGACAAATACAGTGGGTGGTACCCCTTTCATTCAGAGGGTTAATGCTACACCATGCGCATGATGCTATAACTGCAGGCCACAGAGGCTCACAGAAAACAATGGAAATACTAAAAGATTATGCTTATTGGCCACATATGTCCCAATATGTAGAATTATATACTAGAGGATGTCTAGTATGTGCCCAATTTAAACCTTCTTCACCAATGCATAGAGCTCCATTAATGAAAAGAGGCCTTACTCTTCCATGGTCAGATTTGCAAATAGACTATGTAGGGCCTGTAAAGAGGTCGAGCAGGGGGAACCGTTATATTTTAAGTGTGGTGTGTTTGATGTCGAAGTGGATTGAGTGTATTCCTGCACCAGACTGTAGTGCGCAAACAGCAGCCACATTGCTGGTGAACCATGTGTTTTCAAGGTTTGGGTTGCCACAAAGAATAGAATCAGACAGAGGAAGTCATTTTACAAGTGTTCTAATGAGTAATGTATGGCAAATATTGGGTGTGAAGAGAAAGCTACATATCGCATATCGGGCGGCGTCTTCAGGTCGAATTGAACGCAGCAATAGCTCTGTTATTGACATTTTAAAGAATTTCATGGCAGAAGCAGGTTCCAGCTGGGATTTACACTTACCTTTGCTTCTGATGGCAATCAGATCAACTCCTGCCAAAGCAACAGGTATTAGCCCTCATCAAGTTTTAGCAGGTAGGAAAATGGTGTTACCACAACACCTGCTATACAGGACACATGAGCAAACACTTGTGAGCGCATCCACAGTTCATGAATATATTGATGAACTGAGAAAGCACTTACAACATGCATTTGCTTTTGTACAGAAAAATTTAGAAAGAGCTGCTGACAGTGCAAAGACATATTATGATAAAAAGACGTCAGTAAAGGAATATTGTGTGGGCGATCAGGTGTATAAATTTCATTTTGGAAAAGGTAAACAGAAAAATTCCAAATTTCTAGCAGCCTGGCAGGGGCCATATCGAATTATAGATAAGGTCTCTCCTGTGGTCTATAAAATTTTGAAGACTGAAGGTGAAACAGCAACAGAGCAGTTTGTTCACGTAAATCAAATGAAACCATGTCACCCTAGACATGAGATTAAACAACTTGAGCGTGTCGAAGCAGATAAAGTCCCTTGAACATAAAAAGGTAAAGTGAATGGGTCTAGTCAATAGTAGTGGCAGGGAAGTTAAATAAAGATGGTTGATTATGATAATGGCACATAAACACTGTAATATATGTGAATATATATATATTAAAAAAATGGAAGCTAAAATGTATGGAATTGGTGTGAAAATGTATTAAATATTGAATGCTGTTTTATGTATGTTTGTTTTCTCTTTAACCTATGTTTAATTTCAGAAAGCAAGAGGAAAAAGGGTGAAATATAAAGCATTTTTTATTTTTGGCAAAAGGGTGAAGTTAGTATTGTGCTATGTACTTAATTTGTTTCTTTTCTATTTGGTTTAGAATATTAACATATTTGTACCGTAGGTCACGGGAGACAATGGAGTCCTGGAGTCCCCTGGATGAAGATCGAATGATGCCTACCTCCGGGTGGAGGTGAAGACAAAGTAACCGGAATGCCAAAAAGTGATGACTCCTATGAGGAAAGGATCCAAGAGTGCAAAGATGGAAGAGTACCCGAATGAACCAAATGATGTGACATCGCTGGTCGGGACATATCAGAGGCAGACAAGTGTCCTGGAGTATGGAGTTCCACGTATTTATTATTTTAATTAATTATTTTAATCTGTTATGTTAATTCTTTGTTTTAGTTATTTGTTTTATTCTATTATTTTGTGATTGAACTCAAGTACAAAAGTAAGACACTGGACTATGGACACTTCCATTGGGAAGAAAAATATAGAACATTTTATAAGAACTGATGGACTAAAAAATGAATTTTATTATTATGATGACTGAACAGTGATTTTTCAATTTTCATTTTTCACACATGAATATTAATTTTATTGGATTGTTACATTTTAAAAAAGAAGAAAGGGAGCAAGTTGGATTTCTTCCAATTGTGGCTTGGACCATTGCCAAAATTCTCAGAAAGAAGGAGGCGATATGTAGGATCATTTAACGTGTTTTGGGAGCACAGCACCATTGCATGGGATTAATGTATTGCTATAATGTGGTACAGCAAGCCATGTGTTGCCAAAGTGACATGGACATGTAAATGAAGACAGGCTACTCAGCCAAAAATACAGCAATTTTTATCACATTGAAAAACACATTTCTTTCCTTCTCTCTCACCTGAAATGCCTCTGTTGCAGGAGACACATTAGAGGATTAATGAACTAATATAATTAACAGTACTAACATGATCCTAACTTCTTAATAATATAATGTGTTCTCAGTGCAAAATGAGGCAGGCTGAAAGTCATTTTAAACATGCCCTTGGATTCATTTTTATTTTCTTTCTCTGTTCACTGTGTTAGCTGGATGCAAAATCTGCATGACAGGAAATGAGTAGATACAGTTTCTAAACTGTATAAGCCAAACCATTGTTTAAAGAAGGAGGGTTTGACATGATATAATTTTATTGGGTGCACGTCACCCTAGGGGCTGTAACGGAGGTTTCCTAAAGAATCTCGGGGAGAGAGAAAGGCAGAGGACATTTTGCACAGCTCGGGGAAGACTTGGCTGGAGTTTCTATGGGGTTTCCTGATTGAGAGGTATCGTCCCGGTCCATTGCTGACTTTCCCAGGCTGGAGATTCCAGTCAATAAGCACCGGCTTGAGAGACCGCAGATCAGAACTGCATGTCCTCGCTGGGGTGCTTTGAAGGAAAGCCTTGAGCCATTTAAAGAAAGCGACCAGTCTGGGGAGTTCGCATGCTAAACAGCTACAATTCGCTGGTAATTATCTTGTATAAAAGTGAGGGTGCGGTATGTGCATGAGACCTATTTTAGACAGGCAGTGTAGCGATAGCTTTTCACTGTGTTCAAATGACACATTTTAATGTTGCCAGCTGAAGGCAAAACAAACGATGTAATTATTTTCTCTCTTGTGCAAATATGAAATGAAATTTGTAGTGTTCTTGCATTTTGTCTTTCTCATGTTTTTATTTCAGAGAGGATTGTCTCACGAATGGTAATGTATCATTTTAAAATGAAATTGTGATAACACAGTCTGCCTAAGAGTATTCTTGTTTCTGTTTCATTTGGTGTCCAAAAAAAATACTATGCCATAGAGGGAATGATGCTTAAAGCGCCAAGTGTCTATGCAGATAAAGTAATGTTATGAGCAATTATAAATAGCTCTGTGCGTGGTTCCACTCAGTGTATATATGTGTGTGTGTTTTTTGAGTGGAACATAATGAAATAGTTTGCTGGACGTATATGAGTCATCAGAAAGAGATGCCTCTGGAAATAGTTTCATGTAAAAAAATTAGTGATTATACCACATGTTATTGTGAATACTTTATGGAAGCATAGCTCACTGGTGTAGATAAATCAGTGACAACAGCCATAAGTGGCATTCCATATGAAAATTTGGTGTTCTTGAATAATGTAGAAGCCTGAGGCCTCTAGAGATCACAAGAACAGTCTTAACAAAATAAAGGAGTTTTGTATGTTGGGGCCACAAATAAAACAAAGAAATTATGCGCATCACTATACCACCACGAAATGCATACCAACTAAATGTATCTGTGTACTGAAATAATGCATAGCCACTATATTACTATAATACCAAACCCAATCTGAATGCAAGGAGTGATTATTGCTGAATTACTTTATTTTTGGCGGTAAGAAAATACTGCTAGGCCCCAAATGTACACAAAATACCCTACAGTCCACAATAAGCTTGAATGATTTCCCTCATATTTAGAAGGTGTATGTCTGGTGTAGAGCACACTATGCCCTTGTCTGTAAATGAAATGGCCATGTTAAGTCTGTTTGTGATGTCTCTTCCCAGTATATTTACAGGTGTCTGTCAGGAATAGAGTAGGGACAAAGATAGATCATGCTTCCCTATAGAAAGTGCAATATAGTCTGTAAAAAGGAACCAATTCTGTCACCCCAGCGAACCCTTGAGCATTCATCGCCTGACATACTATATTTCCCTTCCCGGATGCAGGAAGTAGTCGCCCCTGTGTCTACAAGAAAGGAAACAGTCTTGTCACCTATCATCACCCCTGTACGTGGTTCTTCTGCATGGTTGGGTGTAATCGATAGGATAGAACACATCAAGTTCATCTGCGGGCTGTCCTATTGAGGGTATAAGGACATCCCGTTCCCCATGAATGGGTTGCCTCCCAATACAGTGACCCCCCCAAAGTTCCTAATGTGAGTCGTTGCATTGGAGTCTGTGTGTGCCACTGTCCCATCGTTTGGTTGTGTGCTGCTCTGCATCTGCAGTATTTGCTGTGCCGTGTATGCATGTTGCATGTTACCCTGCATCTGTGGCATCTGTGGTGCTTGCAAATACTGCTGCATAGGTGCTTGCATTTGTGGTAACTGCGTCTTAGGCCGATGTGTCTGTGAGTGTGCATTCAGTGCCCGTCCTTGTTGTGGTGCCTGATCCTGTGTGTAATATTCGTTCTGTTCCCCCTGATATGTTGGCTGGTACTGCATTGCCCCATTCTGTTGCGCCTCTCCCCTTCTTATGCATACCCTAGAGATATGTCCTATCTGTCTGCACACTGGGGTGGCTCCCTCCCCTGCCCTTGGAACCCACCAGAAAATCCCCCTGAGCCCTGCTGCATTTGTTGTCCATATCCTCGAAAGTCCCCTGCAAATCTCCTGTGGTTTTGATGCACATGGTGCCCATATCTGCATCCTCTAGGTGGCCTCACTCTTCCTAGGAACCCATGCTGCGCATTCCCCCACCCCATGAATCCTCCCCCCATAGGCGGTGGTGCGTACTGCATCTGTGGTGCCCCTTGCGCTCCAGCACTCGTCAATACTGCCCCTTTCATGGCATATTAAGATAGCTTCTTCTGTGTAACTTTGCTTCCTCTTGCTTTCTTGCCTCGTGTTTTTTCCTAGCATTCTCTTGCATTAGCCTACAATAGTGTACTGTTGTGAGCTGTATTTCTGACCAAGGCTTTGCCTCCATCCCCGCTAATTTCTTGAGTTGCTTTTGCACCTGCTCGGGCAACCCCAGGCATAATATGTGGTAGAATAATGCTACTGTTTTGTCCCATTGTTCTTGTGTTTCAAGACTCCAAAGCACTTGAATCATATGAATGTAGTCTAAGGGGTCTTCGTCTTCCTCCATGTTGTGTGCCATAATCGCACAAATATCTGACTTGTCTGGGTACTGTGTCCTTAGAGCCTGCCATACGTCCACTCAGCAGTTTGCAAATGGTGCACCATCATGCGCCATGTCTAGGGTTACTCCTGGGTAACCCACCCTTTTCCAAATGTCATCATCGGCTTCCCCCGAGGAGTGCCACTCGTAGCCCCTTTACGTCACCCACTGCTAACTTCTGTCCCGATGTCATTCTTCCCATTTCCAATATCCATTTCCCGCACCCACCGTTAATGAGGGTAGCCTGTACCTCAAGTTTTCCTTGTCTATCTACTATTATGGTATGTATTGACGTTGTTCCCCTCCCTTCTCCAGTAAGGGCAACTGGGTGAACCCGACCTCCCCATTCACTCCTCGTATCAATTGGATCTGCCAATCTGGTGTCCCAGCATCTTTAATGACAGTACATGCCTTTGCCATCTCCCCCTTCTTTCACCATTGAAGATCCCTAAGCCTCTGCACGTATGGGATCAGATCATCCAGACTGTGCGATGCGTCTCTGGACTGCTGTGATCAATCGTTCTTGTCACCCCTAAATCCCTCTGTTTACTTTCCTACTGCCCATGTCATGCTTCTATCTGCACTTTTCTCCATTGACCCATGCTTTGCTCACCCTCTCCCCTCATCCTCACTTCCCTCTGTGTTCCCGTCTGAGTCAGTGTCCATATTACTGTAGAAATTGTCTGCAAAGCTCAGCCTCCTAGAGGTTGTGTCTTCGCTGGGCTTCCCTCCAAAGTCAAAAAGGTCCTCACTACCCCTTCCTCTGCAGGACCCCAAGTCTGTCATGTCCGATGGAGTGGCAGCCCTGTCCTGTGTGGTAGTGTTGGCTGGCTCCGCTCACCTACCTTCTCCCATTTTGCATTTCCCATTCTCATTGCCCACTTTGTTGTTATGTCTCTTATTGCGTGCTCCTCCTCCTCCTTTTGTTTGCGTTCTCTTACGATTCGCTCTGTTTCTCACTTTCTCCGCTCCCTCTTTACTAGAGTTTTGCCTTCTCATCTTCTTCCCTTCCCCTCTCTCTCTCTTCGAGCTCCCTCATACTCCTCTCTCGCTGCTCCTGCTCTTTCTCTTCCACCCTTTGGTTGTCTCTATGCACTCTCTCGCCTCTCTCCTCTCCTCCCTTCTCCTTTCTTTCTGCTTCATCCATTATCTCCACCCTGTCTTGTGCTACGCTGCTCCCCTTTTGACCATCCAGTTCTTTAATCACCCCTGCTGCTTCTCTCGTTGTCTTCCCAGCCAATTTCAGAAGTATCTGCCCTCCTACCCATTTGTTCGATGATATGCCTTCTAGCCCCTCCCTGGTGCTAATCTGTGTGTTACTGCGTGCTCCCTTCCCACTGTTTGTCTGTCCAGTCCCTTACTGCCCCTCCTCTTTGGTGTATGATGGAGGTTGAAATTTTGGATTTGTGTACCTATCCACTGTCTTTAGCTCCCGAATAGGGTATAACCCCTGCTCGTCTTCTGTATCCCCTTCTTTCTCGCTCACAGAAGATGGGGGAGCAGAAGGCGGGGACGCTGGCCCCCGTGTCTCCTGTTGGCTTAGCATCCATTCACGCCTCGTTACATCCCCCTCATCCTCCTGGAACATTCGCCAGAGTTCAAATATTGTCATACGACTGGCCAACTTCTTCCCCCTAATAGGTGTCTTGTATGTGTGTCTGTAGTGGTTGCTGCACATTTTTGGAGAAACTTCTGCATTGTGGCCATGTCTTAGTCAATTTACCCTTGGTGCTTTTCGTCCATTCTGTGCTGTATTTACAAATCGTGTACTTATAGCGTGGAAGGGCCTTAAACAAGTGCTCTAGGGGCGTGTCCCCCCACACTTCCCTTGATACATTGCTTTTATACATACTTGACCTCAAGTCGAGGCTTTCGACACTCCGTTATTAAACAAGCACAATGAATATTTTCAGTTTAGAGTCATGAATATCTCAAATGTTAGTTCTTAACAATTCTTTTCAAGCATCTCTGGCTCCAAAGCAACCTGTTAGGCATGCTCTGCATGCCGCCCTTCTGCAACTCTCCACCTCCTCAGGCACACCCAGCAATATCACGCATGCGCCTTCCTTGTACCGTCACTGAACAGCCTCCTCGGTCAATTTTAAAATTCTCAACACCAACCTCTGTAACACCTCATACTCTCTAAGTCCAATGCACAGACCTAATGGGTGACGTCACCACTGCACTAGACAAGGCAGTGCTAGAGATCACTTACAATGCTCACAATGCTAACGTCCCATTACGCAAACACTTTACACAACCCCAACATGAACCAACAGCTGTCTTCCTGCCTTCTAACAGGGATAGCAATATTTTTTGTGTTCATTCTGTATCTACGGCCTCGCCTTGCACATAAAATGCCTCCCTGAGACTTAACCAGACAAACACCTTCCGCAATCTAGGTCAGCTCCCTTTTCTAAACCTTACACAGGGATTCCATCATCCATGACTCAAGCTAAATTGCTCAATCTACAGGGTATCCACTATTCACTTAACTTCTGTCACCTGTGCCTTTAAGTCTATAGTCTAGTTTATTCACCAGAACCTTTTCCCTTAGGAGCGAATGTGCCCTAACCATAGAAATGCTCCTTTCCCTACTAAGCTTCACAATAGTCAACACTTCTAGACAATACTTGACAATGCTTCAAAGATACTCATTACCACCCTTGGACCCCTGTTACTTTCCCACTCCCCTTAGATGCTGTGTGGCTGAGTCAATACCTACACTCCATGATCCACAGATGCTGGCTGTTCAGCTACCAGCTCTCCCAAAGCTGCCACGCCACCCTTCTGGTCTGCTGGACTCCTCACGGACCGCGGGCAGGACATTTCCAAGCTGGCTCCTGACGGCCTTTGTGCAGGGGTGCATTTATCTGCTGGACTCATCCACGTGTCGCCCCGCAGCCCTCCAGGCACTGCGGCGGAAGAGGTGGTTTATGCCGAACGGGCGTAGTAAACTATCCCTCTGCTACCAACTTGTTGGTGAGGTCTGGTATGCCAGAGGTCTAGGGGTTACTACAATATCACCCATTCAGCTCCCAAAGGCCCAACAACCCTGCCCCCCGAACAAACTGAGGACTCAGCCAAGTGCAAGTTAGAACTGTTGTTTATTACAAAAACTGACAGGGATCATACAGGACATTCAACAATTTCCGGAATCACCATTTCCAAACCTTTGACAACCCTTTTTGATGCTAAATTGCGTCACAACCTGGGCCCTCCCTGAAAAACCTATCACAACCTTTCCTTGGGTGCTCGGAGTTGTAAACACTATAGAATCCCCTTATAGATAATACTCAATTGGTCCTTCCATGTCAGGTGGCTGGCCTGCCCCTTCCCCAAGTAACTATCTATTACATTGTTGCAGGGTCACAGGATTACAATTGGCCCTTGCCCCCTGCCATTCACCCCGGATTTCTATCCCCTGATTGGCTGGAATTAGTCTCCGCAGACCTGGGACCCAGCTTGGTTCTCAGCACTCTGTGCACCTCTTCAAGGTTGCAAGAATGACTATGTGCACCCAATGTTTCTGTTAGCAATACCACATTTGCCTGTGAGAGTGCTCTACATGTTGCAACGTTGTTAACTTGTTCATGTTTCACTTCATGAGGTCAGCACAATGGTTTCTCATCATTAGTCAATGTCATCCATCGAGACATTCAGGTCTATAACTACTTTTGAAGCACCTGTATCCATAAAGACACTCACTGGATAAGGTTTGAATGGCTGTCTGAGAGAGCATTTCTCTGCACATTGGTGCTTCTGCGGGCGGTCAGAATAGTGTCATGTTAATGGGGACGAGGGAGAGTATTCCTGTGACCCTCTCTTCAATAAGATTTGCGTAGTCTGCATACCGTGGGCTAAGACCCTGCACATGCCGTTGCCATGGAGCTCTAACTGGTACACATGTTGACCTGGTGCCCTGAAAGAGTTTGGGACTCCTCCAAGGGCTTGTGGAACTATGTTCCAGTGTTAGGAAAGCCATTTCGGGTCAGTTTCTGGAGCACTGTTCCACAGGCATCACCTCATGGTAAAGCCCCAAGGTAAGCAGAGGTGAAATGTAATGATCCACCAAGTGGATGGAAAGGCTGACCAAGTCTCCAAAAGATACCAGGGCAGGTTTAAGGAAAGGTCAGAAAGACTAAGTCAGCAATGCACAGGCCCCACCATTCATTTGGCAAAATATCATGCAGTGCAGTGTCATAGATCAATGATGTAACCAATACACATCCTTTACATTGAATGTGCCTAAAGCCACAATGCAATGTTATTGAACATATTGTTCTTGTGACGTGTAACTTCACAATAACATTTGTACACAATCTGGTAACAAATCTGACTGTATTGATATGGAGGGATTTAAAGTAAAAAAAGAATGTGACCGTGTTCAGTTGTTTAAAAAGGTGGATGCCACTCTTTGGTGATTGAGAGTTTTCCTGTTAAGGATTTCAATCAGGCGACACACGCCTTGTTCTCGGCCTAATATGCAGCGCACAACTGAAATGTCTATCTGTTTATATGATATAGAATCAATATTGAGATCGAACACCACTCCTATCACACCCCCCCACAATGGACCATGAAACAGGCTGATTGGCAACATACAATATTTATTTATTCATTTATTTATTTATTTATTTTAAAATTCAAAAGAAATCATACACTTTTCAATATGGGGCTCCAATTACCAATGGGGTGATAATTACAATGAGAATGTGAGCAATGCACTGGGTTTAACCTTCTAGTGGAACATTGACACAGCACAGCAGAATAGGAGCACTTTTTGGTTTAGGAAAGATAGCACCCAAGTTAGGATTTCCTCCTGCAATGTCCCTCAACCAACAAATAATCAATTCTGAGTGTATAAACAGAAGCAGCTGGTAATCAGAATAAGAAACAGGAAACGGAATCCAAACCTGACCTTCCCTCCCCAAAGAAGCGAGAAAACGGATTTTAAACCCCTTGCAATGTTATGAAATGACACTCGGAAATGGACAAATAAATAATGAATGTGTGTTAAAAACCTTGAAGCAAATATAATTCCTCACTAAAGCAACAATGCAAAGACACTAATAATCACAAAGAATGCATTACCAAAAGCATACAGTTCGAAAATGAGTGGAAAGTTTAAAACAGATTTTCAGCAAAATGACACGTTGGAAACTTTGCCATTTTTTTCAATTCCCGTCTGAAATTACCCAAACGGTTTTTAATAAAAATGGGTGAAATACTGATTTGGACTGCGGTCATTGGGTTGTGGTATAGAGGTATATCCCAGGGATATTCTAGAAGTAAAACTAGATTTCCAGCTGGTAAATTGGAGGAGTTATAAAAGATATAAAAAGGGGGGCTTTAAGTAAAATGAAGCTGTGATATAGTAAAAGAAATCAATTGTGACAAGAACAGTTTAACTTTGCACTAGAGTATTCAAGCTAGCACACCAGAGAGGGAAACAGTAAGATCGAGGGTTGATTTGCGGTTTCAATCCTGTCACCCCAGCGCCCAACCCTGGCGGAAACCAGTCCGATCACTCAAATAGGACTAATGGTTTAGGATTACACAAGACAAAATTAGACAAAAAGTTATCAGAATAAGGATAGGATGACTTAGAGTGTGGGATAAGGACCAAGCCAAGACAAGGGGCCTCATTACACAGAATGCGGTAAGGGTTTACCGGTACCGGTAAGGGCACCGGTATCGGTAAACCCTACCGCCTTACTACGAGGTCCCTTTGCGGGACGCGACCTCAACGGCTGGTTTTACCAGCCGTTAAGGAACGGGCCCGCAAAGGGACCTTGGTGCAAATTACGGTACCGCAATTTGCGGTACCGTAATTAGCTCCTTCCCCATTCCCATTGAGCTCTATGGTGGCAAAAATGGGAATGGGGAAGTGCCTTGGTGAATGGGGAATTACCACCCCTGCTCACCTTGGAGTAGGGCGGTAATTCCGCCATCCATCAAGGCAGACACGGTAAAATACCGGCTGCAACCATGGCGCTAATAGCACCATGGTTATCGCATACCGTGTAATGAGGCCCAAGGCATACTAGGGATTTCTATGGGGTGGTGATTTATACTCACAGTCCACTTTTTAGTTTTGGGATTTTTGGACCGCCAACGGTTCTGGTCACTAGACGGCAGTGTGCCTGGCAAACAGATGTGCAGTTCTGGTCACCGGAAGGCACTGGACTGGAATGGCAATTCTGGTCACTGCATACTAAAAGTCAGCTGGATGGCAGGATGGCACCGGGCATGCAGTTAGGGTGCAGCAAGACAGGCTGGTTCAGGATGCAACAGGGACCACAGATCTCCCCTTTTTCATGGGAGATTAGTGGGTTTTCAGAATTGAGGCCTTGCTGTGAATAATATCAGCATGCTTGGGTTTTGCAGTAGGCCCTGGAGTAGGATCAGCAATGCTTTGACCTTGAGGTTGGAATATGGACTCAGCAGGATGAATGGGACAGGAACGCCGGCGATGGAAAATCATTAAGAGTGTGTGTATGGAGTCCTGTCAGGGACTCTTTATATAGAGCATGGTGACATCATAGACTATATGGCTGGGCCGGCTTAGCTAAACCCGCTCTAAATAACTGGATTGGACAATCAATGTTGGTTGCCTCCCCTGGGATGTGACTCAGTTCAGGAGGTTGCATTTTATGATGTAAAAAGACTTCCCCCAGACTTTTTTGCCAAAAATCTGTCATACCAGAAAATACACATTTGTACAGTTGTGGCTCCTTAATAAATGACATGATCAGTTTACATATTTTATGTAGCGCACAGCCGTCCAATCCTGCAATCTGTGAGACATTGTTTTATCCTTTTATACTTTTTTGGTCATTTTCAGTGTGAAATATTCAGCCTAAAAGTACTTTACACATGGGTGTGGATGATCATAAGGAATGTATGCACAAAAAAAACTTTGCATTTACACCATGGATGTTTCTCATGTCTTCAATGAAAGCACATAAAATCATTTTTAAACTATAATATTTTCACATTTTTACAAATTCTTGCTGCAGAGATAAAAAGTCTTTAAAGTTTATTTATAAAATAGTCTTTGGAAGCAAATGGCAGTCCTTTGTTTGTCACTGGACCATTTTTTTCTTTCTTCAGCTGCCACCAACTGTCACTTCAGCCCTGTGTGGGATGGGAGTTCCCATTTTGATTGAAGGTTTTAAGGCCCCCTTCACTTCACAGGGTAGTGTCCCAGGACTTCTATTGTCCCAGCCTGGAGCACTGACATATGCCTGACAAGCGTGTGAACTTTCTTTGTCTTGGTCCATTCAAGGTTTTTCAAGCTAGCAATTATTACTTTCGTGTCCTGGAAGTTTATGGTGTGGCTCCCTTCCTAGCCAGAAGCTTTAACTCTCCCAACTGGAATAACCTGTTTTTGACAGCTTGCAAATCCAGCCAAGGCAGTTTAAACCTTGATTTTCTGATATTTGGTCCTGAATTACAACAAGCCTGTGGAATAAAATAGCCCATGTGTGTATTTTCACCAGCCACAAACCCCTTCACATTGCTAGGTAATGGCAGACTTTCATTCAACAGTTTACTTTTTAAACAGGCATTTTTTCCTTTAGTTTTGCAAAGCCCATTGTTATACATGTGGTGAAAACTGCTAGCATTGCCTTTCAAATTCGATTTTGCTATCTGATTTCCCAATATTGCCTTGCAGCCATGGTTATTTTCCTGAGTGCAAGGGTTTTGTCTTAAGCACAGATGCATTGAAACTGACATGGCTAAGATAGCTGGAGTCTCTTTTGAACTACTGAGCTTTGATTAATTTGTAAAGAAATGAAAGTGTTTTCCCGTGCAGGAAAAGTGAAGCTCCTTGTTGATTTTTCTCAAAGTTGGTTTGACAGGGCCTCTCATCCAGAAATCATGCCTGGTTTTGTTGAAGCACAATGACATTTCCTGGGCATGGCAGGGCCTTATTGATCAAAGTGGATTAAGAAAGAACAGATGGAACTGGCGGCAAAGCAGCTCTTTTTTAAAGGTGAAAAGTTTCCTTTTTAATGGAGATCTTTGCCTTTCAGCAAAGCAGTGCTGCCGTTTCACTCCATTTCTTTTATACAGGTAAGAACACACTGGCACACTCCCTTAGTGTGTCCCCTTGTTCCATCTTGCCCCATGTGTGCTTGGCAAGAAGGTGCCACCATATTTATGTTGCTGCAAAATGCAGTTTTGAGGCCATGGTACTCACATGAGCCAGTGCAGCTATTTTTCTGTTTCTGCGCAAATGCAGCTTGGTGATGTGGGCAAATACTGTTGAGTGGGTCAACCTATCCCACACATCCCCCTCTGACTTCTGTGAATTCCAAGTCAATGGAGATTCAGGCAAGTGGGATTCCTCAATGGGGCAAAGCAGGATCAGTCAGGAATGAGTCCTTCTTCCATCAGAGAGCGGTGTGTCACGCTCCTCTCGCTCTCTCTGGTTGGAACTTGAAACGACACCCCAAGCTTTCTCTTGGATCTTCATTCATGGTGTTGACCGACAATCCTGGATTTCCTTGGGTTTCTACTTTCCAGGTCCCCGAGGAAGTCCTCCTTGGTAGTGAAGGTGCAACCAGTACAAATCTATTAAAGAGAACACAAACCGGTTACTACCATTTCCACTAACTGCCCTCCAATCAGGTTGACAGCAGTGGGATATGCAGGCATTCAATGATGACAATTGACAATTGATAATGAAGAAAAATACTCCCTGTTACATAATTATACTGAAAACTCTATCTGTCCCCTTCTGGTTCTTCTTTTTCTTTTTCTCATGTTTCAGATGTCTCCTCTATTTGACTCTCTCTGGGCTCCTCAATTTGTTGCAAAGTGTACCTAGGGTGACAACTCTTTAGCTGATTAATATGGACCCATTTCTCTTCTCTCATTTTGCCTTTGGGGATGCAGATTCTGTAGGTGACAGGTGAAATTTGATCTACAATTCCAAAAGGACCGTGCCAACTGGGCAAAAATGTGAATTCTTTGGTCTGGTTCCTTTGGAAATTGTACAAGTACACCCTGTCTCCTACTTGGTATTCCTTTTTGGTTGTTTATAAATCATATTGAATCTTCATCCCCTCTGCAGATCTTTCTAGATTCTGCTGAGAGTACGCAAACGCATGTTGAAGGTGTTAGATTCTCAACATACACATGAGTGGTGAAGGAGTTGATCAGTGTCTCCTCTTGTGTTCTATAGAGCAGGTGCTGAGGGAACACCATCCTTCCTCCAGTTATCAACTCAAATGGAGACATCTTAGTTGTAGAAGAGGGTGCATATCGGATGGCCATCATGACAAGTGGTAATTGGATGGCCCAGCTTGGCCACAGTCTGATGCAAACTTTTTTAGAATGCTCACAATGGTTTTATTGTAACTCTCAACTCAACCACTAGTGTACTGCAGTATGCACTGTGGCATTCCTTCTTACCCCAAGTATCACCCACATCTTTGTCATCACTTTGCTGGGGCAGTGACTACCTTGGTCTGACTCAATCCTTTGGGGTAGTCTTAGGGAGAATTCCCAAGAATGGGTAATTTCCCTTAACTACTGAGTCCCTCAGCAGCTTTGCTAGATTTCTAGAATTTATTTTTTTCACCTGGTAATAGTGTGAGCTCTTTTTCCCACTCTTACATGTGTTTTGCTGTATGTGTTTATCATTTTTGTGTTCATAGACTGTGGAGCCGCACCTACTCCACAGGTATCATCTGTTTACTGTGTTTTACACAGCACCTTCAATGCAGTGACACAGGGTTGTCTTTTAGACTTCCCACTCACACTCCATTTTCTGGGACTGTCTCCCAGAGAACATGTAAAGTTGCCATTGACCTTATTAGTCATTTTAAATCCACAGACCCAGTACAAACCATCTTAAATGGAGTACTGGAAAGGGTTAATACTTATCACTTTTTGTCTGATTCTCTTGGAGAATTGTTTTTCTCCCTTTTCATCAAAACTTGGCTGTAACTACCCTATTTTTCCTACTTACGTTATCTTAAATAACCTTGGTATTGTTTTAGGCTACCTTGGTAGCCTCGTACTTAAACCCGCTGGACCATATACGTTTATATACGGTTCCGGCTGGGTTTATTCACCATTTCTTTTTGAAAATGTCTTTCTCCTGTTTTTCTCTGCGGGCTTAACCAGGTTTGGTTCCTTCGTTCACTGTCTCTTTGCGGGCTTCTACACAGAAACCCTCCTTAGGCGCCTGAAAGTCTGGGTAGGCAGGATGTGAGGGAGGGGTTTTAGGAGCCTTGCCATGGGTTCCCTTGGTAACCCAAGTCACACTCCTGTTTGATTGGATAGGTGACTGTCCAGCCAGGACAGCCACCCTGCTGTGTGATTGACAGCCAGGCTGTGTGAATGGGGGAAAACTGCATAAAAAGCAGGTCTCTAGGTCTGGAAAGGCAGAGTCGCCACTGGAATGAAAGAACCGATGAGGAGCTGAAAGAAGAAGATCCCTACCACGACTGAACCGCCCGGTGAAGCCCTGCTGCAGCTCTGAATCCTCAAACTCCAACGACAGAGAAGATCCTCCCGGAATCTTCTTCCCCTGAGCTGGTGGGACCAACCAGTTCACCCAAAATGCAAGCCAGGACTCCCTCCTCTGGTCAAATTCGCTGTAAAGAGCTACAGTGGGCCAGATAGCCAGGAAGGTCAGACCCTGCTTGGGTTTTATGGAGTGCACCTTTTATTCGTTGCTTTGCTCAGCTGCTAGTTTCTTCCCTGGACAGTGCAGGACCATCCATTCTTCCTACTTCATGTCAGTCCGACAGTCACTTGAGGAACCGTGAGCCTGCAGGAACTGCCAGGAACGTCCGCCTCAGCTACAGCTTCTTCTCCATTTAAAGGTACCGTGCAAATCCAGTTGTTCATTTCATCCAGCTGCGGTGAAGGTGTTTGAAACATTTCGCCAATCCGAGGGCTTGTCCTTCTCTCCTCTTTTAAACTAACTTTTCTGCTGACCAACTTCGTTCTGAACTCTTGGCAAAGACTTAACCACGAACTACCCTGAGCCGCGTGATCTTGAGCAAAAGACTTTTGTCCTATTGACTTTGACCGTAAACCCTTTTTACTTGACTCCATCACTGTAGTTCCTCTTTCTATATTGCCCTGCTTACTTACCTGTTGGTACTGCTCAATTTTTATCTAACTTTGTCTTTCCCTCCCTTTTGAATTACTAGAGTACCATTTTGCTCCCACTTCATTTTGTGAGCTTAACTTGTCTGGAAACTATTAGGAGTGGTGTGGTGTATTTAGAGTATGATTTTTGAACTGCTTTACTTTAGTGAAAAGCTATACAACTTGATATGTAAATAAATGTATATTCTTTTACTCAGGAACCTTGCGTCAGTGTTTGTTTGAATCATAGTAATTGCTGTCCTTTTTGTAACTATTTGATACTGCTCACTTGCTCTTGAGATAAGTCTGGCTGCTCAGCCATCGCTACCATTTTACTGTGTAGTACAGGCTTGTACCAAAGGTGAATTTGTACTGTCACTTGCAGTCTTAATTGTGTATGGTGTTCCCAAAGGGTACTGCATTTAATTCTGCTTAACAGGTAGGTCAAAACGTGAGAAGATGTGGTTGATCATCAGGGCAGCTGCTGTTTCTGCCTTGCAATTTGGGGCCGGGAGACATTCCACCCATTTGGTAAACAAGCATTTTAGGGTTAACATGTACTTGTTCCCCCTCTAGGAGCGAATCACGGGCCGGATGAAGTCTACTTGTAAATCTGACCAAGGCAGTGTCATCCCCTTCTTCTGGAGGGGAGCTTGGTGTGTGAGTGATGTTGGCTGAAATTGTGCACACACAAGACACCCCTTCAAGTATTGGTCGAGGTCATGCCGCATGTGTGGCCAGTATGCAACCTCTAGCAAGATTTCTAAAGTAGTGTAAAACTCCCGATGACCGGCTGTGGCCGCATCATGGGCGGGACTTAGCATCAGGCTTCGGAATGAAGTAGGGACCACCCACTGGTCACAGCCAGATATGGATCTCCTTACCAACAAACCGTCTTGGATTCGGAAAATGTTTGGACATTTCGTCAACACCCTGAGGTCCTCTTTCCCAATGTAATCGGTCTTCATCAGGGAAAGTTCTCAGGGTCCTCAATGTGTTGATAAAATGTACCAATGATTGGATCCCCTTTTTGTGCCATGATTAAATCAGCATCTGGGGTCTCTTTACTCCAGTGGGCAGTTGAGAGTTTATTGTGAACCTTTGTCTGGGACCTAGTGATAGCAGTGACCTGGATTTCCCCCAATAGGGACTCAATCTCAAGGGGATCCCCTGGATGGCTCTGGTTTTGGCCAGCTGATCCGCTAGGTTATTTTCAGTTTTGTCTGGCCCCTCTATTCTGGAATGGCCATTGATCTTCTTCCAATAGATGGTCATCCCACTAGAGGAGACCAGATCATCAATATTTTGGATGAGCTTGCCATGTTTAAGCGGTTTGTTGTTAGCACATAGCATGATTCTGGTTTTCCAATTAACCCGTTGCTCCACAAACCCGTTACAGGCATAATCTGAGTCAGTGATTATGACAAGTTCATGGAGTTGGTGTTGGATGGCAGTGAGGATGGCCTAGTGAACTGCCATACAGGGAAACAAAAACTTGTGTTATCTATTAGTGATCAGAAACTGATACAGTAGCAGCTATATGTTGAATGTATTGCTCACTTTATGTTGACCAACCATTTGATTGTTATTACCGAAATCCTATGTTCTTTTATGTGTTCTTTTATGTGATGATCAATATTGATCCTTTTTGTATTGTACTTAATAGTCTGTGATGATTGCTATTAATTGTGTGTTTTATTAATTCTTAATGTGTATCAAATTAAAGTTTATATACAGTGTTTTTAGGAATCTACTCAGGTGTGCAACCTGTCTTTGAGCTCTGTCTCATATATAATTTGATACATTTTTCAATGGCCACACCATTTCCAGGAGTGCCTTCTCACAATTCTTGAATTTTTCCTCCACAGAGGATAAAGGGCCTCATTCCGAGGTGGGCGGTAAGGGATACCAGACACCGGTAAGGAGACCAGTGCCGGTAATCCCTTACCGCCCAATTTCGAGGTCTCTTAGCGGGAACCGTAAAGGACGTGTGGTCTGACCACACGTCCTTTACGGGTCCCGCTAAGGGACCAGGGTGCTAATAACGGGCCTGCTATTCACGGGCCCATTATTAGCACCTATGGGGGCTCAAACGGGAATGGGGAATGGTTTGGTGAATGGGGACATACCGGGTCCTCCAGGGTCGGAATGACCCGGTAAGTCCCCATTCAACCAGACTGGTGCCCGACCCGGTATTGGAGGCAGCCATGGGTACTTCCAATCTAGGAATGAGGCCCAAAGTCTTGCTTGCATAGGAGATGACGTTATTGACCTTGTCATGCTTTTGATATAATACTGCTGTCAAGCATGTATTTGAGAACCCTGTCCCCAAGAAGAACTCCTTGTTTTTGACAGGGTAAGCTAGACAAGACGCTTGTGAGAGGCTTCTTTTGAGTTGCTTTACTGCCTCAGCTTGTTCTGGACCCCACTCCCACTTGACCCCCCTTCAACAGATGGATCAGGGGTCTTGTGATCTCTGCGTAATCCTAAATGAACTTCCTACTGTAATTAGTCACTCCAAGGAGGCTTCTTAGCTCACGCAGAGTTGTGGGATCCTTCAGTTTCTGGAGTGCTTCCACTTTCTTTTCCTGGGGACAGAGACCCTGAGGAGTTATCTCATGCCCAAGAAGTTGACACGGGTTCTGCACCTCTGTGCCTTTTGGAAGGATAGTTTTTCTCCGGCAACCCTCAACTGTGTCAGAACATAACGGATTTCCGCTATATATTCCTCCACAGTTGAGCTTTTTATCAGGACATCATCCAGATAGACCACGATTCCCCTTTCACCTACCTTTTGTTTTTCTAGATGCTCATTCTGGGGTTCAAGGATGGGCATTTTTCAGTCCCCACATCCACCCAGTCTTCATTTAGATCTCTTGGGACCCATTTTTCTTTGGGACGAGTTCCCCCATCCCCGAAGGAGAAATTTGTTCCCCAGAATCCTCTAAGGATTATTCCCCTTCAAACTGGAGGACACCAACTTTCTCCCCAAAATGGGCCTTTTTGAGTTCTTTATTTCTCCTACCCCCCCCTCTGTTCCTTAGGTTGCAGATTTTCGGGGGCATGAGATTTTTTTCCGGTTCCTGGTTGTCCAGGGGCTTTTCAGGAGTAAGGAAGGAAGCTTCTTCTAGGGCTTTACATTCCCCAAAATGGGCCTTTTTGAGTTTTGTATTTCTCCTACCCGCCCTCTGTTCCTTGGGTTGCAGATTTTTGGGGCATAAGATTTTTTTCCGGTTCCTGGATGTCCAGGGGCTTTTCATAAGTAAGGAAGGAAGCTTCCACTAGGGCCTTACACCTCCCTTCCCCCCGTGCCTCTTCCTCTGGAACCGGTGAGTTGTCAGGGCTCTCTCCCTGTTATTGTTCTGGGGATACCAGACCCTTGGTTTGTGGGGTTCTGAGCCGTCATGTTTATCTGAGGGTTCTGTTGAGCCCTCAACATACGACCCAGATCCTGGGTAAGGTTTTGGACCTGGCGCTCCAGTTGGGACACCCGTTCCGGCTGGTACGGGGGTCTCTGTTCAAATCTAGGTGGATGACGGGAAGGGTAACTATCCCTTCTCCCATAGTAACCTGGAGATTGTGAATTTTGGTAACCCTCCACCCTTGGCCTCCCCTCTCCCGGATTGGGTTGTCTGGTTTTCTGAAATCAGGGAATGGAAAGAGGGTTGTCATGCAGGTTGGGGTTTTGTGAATATCGGGGGAAGAAACTTAACCCAGCATTTGGGGGATTAGTGCCCTCCTGGGGGAAGTTAGGAGGGAAGTTTCCTGGGGGAGTACTTACCGGATTGGATCCCCCCTTGGGCTGGGGGAGTTCATACATACCCCAGGATTGGTCGATTGCCCTTGTATCTGTGACTGATATAATCCTAGGAGTTTGGGGTCCCATTGGTGGGATTACCTCCCTGACTGCCACCTGTTTGTGATTGGCCTGAAGGCTTCTTGGGTCTCTGATTTTGCTGATTTTGTGTAGCTATATTTCTAGGCTAGCCCATCTCTAAGTCTAAAATGGGGGCAGCCTTCACCTCCTCCACCTTAGCAGCAGCAGGGGTGTTGGCTGGTTTGGGGTTCTTGGCCAAATTTTTATTTTCTGCAGGTTTTTGGACATCATAAATGCGGGTCGCCTACTCTATGACCCAGTCCAGAGATCTTTTGTAATGGAAATCCCTCACCAGCTAGGTCATGATATACTTGGGGAGTGCATGAAAGAAGGTGGTTATAAACTCCTAGTGATTTGTGCAAAGGCACGTTTGAGCTCCGGCACAAATTCTCGAGGGGCCTCATCTTCCCTGCACTGCAGACTGCAGGCCACTTTGCAAGTCTCTTGGAGGTTTCTGTGAGCGGAAAAGTGTTTTAGGATGGCCGCCCTGTAGGTGGACCATCTTGAATGGTTCTGGTCCTCCAGTCCGGAAAAGAAGCTGGAGTACTCAGGGGAGAAGGTCAATTTTACGTACTCTGCAGCTCTGGTTGTCTTTCAGATGAAAAGTGTCCATCATCTGCTCATAGAGCTCCAAGTGTTGCCAAACAGAATATTTTGTGTTTTATGGTATGGGGTTATGAGACTCCTAATGGCCTTAATATGCCTAATGGGGTCTTTTGTCATAACTCTCTTGAGTTTGTTTGCCTTCTTTGGCTTAGTCACCCGAGTCCACTCGCCCTCAGACTCAGAGGCGCTACTACTTGAGGTCCCCTCATGATCATCTAGGCACTCCCTAATTCTGTGAGCGGGGCTCACAGAATGGAGGGGTCTAATTTCTCTATTCCTGTGGTGCTCAGGAGAATAGTCTTCTGACTCTTCCTTTCTTACAGAATTGGCAGAGTATCCCCCCACTGCCCTATTGGGTTGAGGTCTTCAGGATGCTCTTTTCTAGCCTCATTTCATTTGGTTTTTCATCAAATTGAACCAACTGGTCCCTTGGAAAGTAGTATTTCTGTGGATCTAATTCCCTGACTCTCCCCTCATAAGAGATTTCCTTGTCAGGGACATCAGCCTTAATGTTTCATCATCATCACTTTCTGGGGGGTGCTGACCTGTCAGTTCCATCATGCTTGGTCTATTAAATTCTGACGGGCTCATGGTATCCGGCTCATGTGAGCCGGCAGCCATGAAGTCAGCAATGCACAAAGAGTTAAATGGGTTTGCGTCCCTTAGTACAGAGGTCCTCATGCTATGATCAGGGGTTGCCCTGTCTCTCTCTACCCGTTCAGGGTCTCTCCAGATAGGATTCAATCTAACACCCTCTTTCTCCAACCTTGCTAGTTTCTCCTTATCAGCCCCTACTTCTTGATAGTGAGCAAAGATCTTAGCCTTTTGCTCAGCTGTCAAGGCTTTACTGGCCTCTATGACCCGCTCTTGCGCTGCTGCTTGTTTGTGGAGCCCACCATTCTTTTCTCAGAGGGCTTCCTTGTCTCTCTGCGCTTCCTGTATGGTTTGGGAATAATAAGATAATTTCTGTTGCAGGAGACTCACCTCCTGAGTTTGTGCATCTTTGGTTTGGGTGCTCTCTTCTAGAGCACCTTCTACCCGTCTGGCGCGCTCCAGTAGATTCCCATACTCTATTTTGAGTTCATTGAGTTTCTGGAGTGGTAACTCACTTCCCTGAAATCTGTTATTAATTTGCTTACTTCCTGGCATAGGGCGTCTTTCTCCTGATTTAGGGTGCCTCTCTGTTCAGCCAGGCCATCCCTTTGTTGCTTGATGGTATTGCATTGTTGGCGCTCTTGATCAAATTCTGCTTGAGAGTGGTGGTCTCTCAAAATTAATTTATTATTTTCCTCTTTCAACCTTTTGACCTGATCTTGCAGCATGGTTATTTGTCCTGAGCACCCCATATTATACGTTAATTGTTGAGTCAGATTCTGTTGACTCTCTTCTAGAGAGTCAACCTTTTCCTGACACTCTATTTTTGCTGCTTCTAGTTGGGCCTCTGTAAAGACTGGAGGGGTGTGTCTGTACTTCTGCTCTCTATATGGTAGAGGAGAGGCACAGAGGACCCCAGCCAAGATTCTCTATTGTGGTAGCAATGGACGAGCAATCAAGGCCTAGCTTCTCAGGAGGTGATGTAGGCTGGTTCTTAAGTACAGTGTAGTCTCCAAGCACCCACAAAGGAATGTCCACACACTGTATTAGTTAAAACAGTCTTTATATAATTAATGTTCAAGGTTATGTACAATATCAGGATAACTCACTTTGTGCTCGGTAATCTACAATGGCAAATATACAGTTCTACGTGGTACCACTATTACTATTAGATCGCATTAAAGTGCATGAACTGTACGGTTAAATGTCACACAAATCAGTTCATAAAGGAAACCAACAATAGATATAGGAGGAAAGCAAGATGATGAGAACAATAGGCAAAATACTGGCCTCTACCGTTAAACACAGTTCCATGTGGAGATCCCCCACCTGGGCAACCTGTAGAATAAAGATATATCACAAGCCCAGTCCATATATTGTTCACAAGAATCTTTCCAATAGTCCAGCAACCCCAAAGTACCTGGTGTTGTAGAGTTCCTCGTTGGGAAATCGACAGCCCTTCATGAGTGCACTCCCTTTAAGGCAGGATCCACGGGTCGTCGAACGTCCGGCGATGAACGCGGTGAACTACGGCAGTGAAGTGGCAGCTTCGTTCCTAGCGGTGCTCGTTAACGGGGAACTGTAAACGTCCTGCAAGGAAGAGGTGTGCATGGCACCTCGATGTCGATAGTTCTGGAGAGGTAACTCCAGAAAGCAAAGAGTTTGAAGAACTGTGTCCCAGCAAGGGCGTCGAGTCCTCAGCGTCTCTGTGGACTTTCGGTGGCGGGAAACCCACGGCAGAGGCTCCTCGGTGCGTCGATGGCCTAGTCTTCTCCGGCAGGATAAGGCGGGCCACGGTGCGGACGAGCGTGTCAGTGAATCAAAAGTTCTTAGGCAATGGGAGCATGGCGGCTCCGGTCAGTGACGGCGTTCGTCGATGGTGGCAGACAACAGTCTGGGCACTTCTCTTTGGGATTCCCCGGCAGTCCCCGTCTCCGGTCAGCAGCCTGTCATAGGTCTGTCTAACAGGGAGCTTTGGCAAAGATCAGCTGGTGCACGATGGTTCCTTGTAGCTCTGGAAGAGGGTGCCTTACCAGGTCCTCTCTGGGTCAGTCCTTGGAGACACAGCAGCTTTCAGATTGATGAAGTAGAGCTACAGCAAGACTTCTCTTCCAGCAGGGCTTCAAGGTTAAGCTTCAGTTTCAACTCCAGTTTCTCTTCAGCTTCTGAACACGAATTCTAGCAGTGAGAGGCCCCCAGGTATACTAGTTGATCTCCCATTCATTCTGCTTGGTCACACTCAGGCAACCAATCGGTCAGAAGGGCATTCATACAGGCAGGCATCCAATCAGGTGCATAGTGCATTCAGGCCATTCACTTCTCTCCAGACACTCACAACAATGTATGTGTATTGGGACAAGTACCCAGCCATTCAACAATCCACACTGCATTCATACCAGTTTCGGGCAGGGCTGTCTCAGTCATTGTGTCAAACACCAGATATTAGACATCCACAACACAGAATGCATATTCGTCACACACTCCATTCACTCAGGTCCCACCCACAGGGTGTACCCACAAAATACAGTTACTGGGAAGGCTCCAGCCAGTCTGGCCTGGACTTCACAACAACAACATATATGGAACTTCCACCCAACAGCCAGTCAGGGGGAAGTGACAGAGTCAGGGCTTCCCAGGACTTTGGGAAAACAAGGTAACAGGCGATAGAAATCAAGAGGCCACAGGGGCTATCTTGTTTCCAATCAGGAATCAACTGATTCCAATGGCAGGGTCTGGGTATCCCAAAATGGAGGATACTCAGAGCACCTGTCAAATTCATCATGGAGCTGCCACCAGCCCATACCCTGCTCTGTGGGCCACACACATGTGCCCTAAAACATACCCTAGGGGCACAGGGTTGTACCCCCACCTAGGGGTGCCATAAGGGTATCCCATGGGTCTGTACACCAAACCAAAAGAGAGAGCTGCACCGCCAGGTGTCCCACATGAACTCCTGCATGGAAAACACGGCAGAACACACAATAAAAGGCAGTAAAGGACAAGGATACGGAGGCCCTGTCCCTCCGATGCATTTCCAGCATCCCAGTCGCCCCCCCAAGACTGAGGTTAGGCAGCCTAATCTCCCACGAGATAGACACCGTCATCCAGACGGTCAACATACCTTCTGGAAAGGCCACCTGCATTATCGTGACTCTTACCTGGTCTATGCTCTATGGCGAAGTCTAGCCCTTGCAGGCTAATGGACCACCTGAGCAGTTTCGGGTTCTCACCATTCATCTGCATAAGCCACTTCAGGGCCTTGAAGGTAGACCCTGTAAGGTAGGCCCTAAAACGCCTAAGGCTCCAAACTATGCTAAAACATTCCTTTTCAACTGTAGCCCACCTAGGTTCTCTACGCTTGAGTTGCCTACTGATGAATATGATAGGATGTTCCCTCCCTTTGTCATCTAACTGGGACAAGACAGCTCCAATTCCAGGGTCACAGGCGTCAGTTTGAACAATAAAGGGCTTGCTCTAATCGGGTGCACACAACACAGGTGCTCTACACAGACTTTCTTGCAAGCCATCAAAGGCCCTCTGACAGTCTTCAGTCCAATTAACCTTCCTAGGCTGTTTGGGTGAAGTCAGAGCTGTCAGGGGTGCAGCTATGGTTCTATAGTCTGCCATTAAATTGCGATACTACCCAGTGAGGCCCAAAAAGGCTCTCACCTGGGTTTGAGTAGTGGGAGTCTCCCAGTCATGTACATCCTGTACTTTACTGGGGAGAGGTTGGATTCGACCCCCTCCTACCTCATGACCAAGATATGTGACTTTACCCTGAGCTATCTGGCACTTGGTGGCCTTGATAGTGAGGTTAGCCCTTTTCAAGGCCTGCAACACCTTGTCTAGATGTGTCAAATGCTTTTCCCAGGTGGAACTGTAGACGGCAATGTCGTCTAAGTAAGCCACACAAAAGGCCTCCAGCCCACTGAGCGCATGATTGACCAATCTCTGGAAGGTGGCCGGGGCATTCTTCAACCCAAAAGGCATGACCCCAAACTGGTAGAGTCCCTCAGGTGTTGAGAATGCCGTCTTTTCCTTGGCATGGTCCGTCAGAGCTATTTGCCAATACCCTGAGGTAAGGTCAAAGGTGCTCACAAATATGGCAGCACCTATGGTGTCCACGAGCTCATCAGCCCGGGGCAATGGGTGTGCGTCAGTTTTGGTGATGGCATTGATTCCTCTGAAGTCCACACAGAACCTCCAATCCTTGGTACCTGCCAGGGAACTTGCCTTGGGGACAAGGACCACTGGACTGGACCATGGACTGGTTGAGGGTTCAATAACACCCAGATCAAATATCTTGGCGACCTCAGCCTTGATGTGGTTCTTAACTGTATATGACATACCGTAGCACCTTGTTTTGACAGGCACACTGTCACCAGTGTCAATTTCGTGCCTACACCACGGTGTAAGGCCTGGAGTCAGTGAAAACAGAGAGGCATTCTGCCGGAGCAAAGCCCTGCAGGCCCTCTGCTGCTCTGTCGTCAGATCGGGAGAGAGATGTACTCCCTTCACGGAGCCATCCTGAGGTTTGCTATGCAGCAAATCAGGAAGGGGCTCACTCTCATCCTCTTCTTGCTCTGAAGCTAGCAAGAGACATGAGACTTCTGCTCGCCTGTGGGAAGGCTTTATCCTGTTAACATGGAATACCCGAGGGACTACCCCAGGGGCTTCCATGTCAACCAGATAATTGACTTCGCCCATCTTGGAGATGATCCTGAAGGGTCCAGTCCACTTGTCTGCCAAAGCTCTAGGCTTGGTAGGCTCCATCACACGGATTTCCTGTCCTTGAGTCCAATCCACTTGGGAGGCTTTAAGGTCATGCTAGTACTTATTCAATTCCTGGCTGGCCTTGAAATTCGCTCTCGCCTGACCCATCATCTGTGTCATCCTCTTTCTGAGGCCTAACACATAGTCCCCCACTTGCTTGGTGGGACCTGGAGGGGTGGCCTCCCAACCTACTCTGATCAAGGCAAGGGGCCCCCTCACGGGATGTCCAAAGAGTAACTCAAAGGGGCTGAAACCATCACCCTCTTGAGGTACCTCTCTGTAAGCGAACAGCAGGCATAGCAGGAGGAGATCACATTTCCTCCTTAGGGGCTCTTCCAAAGTGCCTAGCATGCCCTTGAGAGTTTTATTAAATCTCTCAATCAGACCATTGGCCTGGGGATGGTAAGAGGTGGAGAACTTGTAGGTTACCCCCCTCTCTTTCCACATGGTTTTCATCTAACTAGACATGAAGTTTGATCCTCTGTCAGAGACAACCTCCTTAGGGAATTGAAAATGCCTAGGAGAGCCCTGGCAACCACCTTGGCGGTAATAGTCTGAAGGGGTCTAGCCTCAGGGCACCTGGTGGCATGATCAACCAAGACCAGGATGAACCAATGTCAACCTGAAGTGGGAGGGTCAAGGGGACTGACAATGTCAATGCCCACCCTCTCAAACGGTGTGCCAACCACTGGCACTGACTGCAGTGGGACAATGACATTGCCTCCAGTCTTGCCAGACAACTGACAAGTTGGGCAGGTCCTGCAGTGCGACTCCACTTCCACTCCCATCCGGGACCAGTAGAAATGGGCAGAGAGCCTCTGCTTAGTCTTCTTGGTACCAAGATGACCAGCTAAGGGCACCACATGCACCAACTGCAACAGGAAAGGCCTATAAACCTGGGGTACCACCAACCCTTTGAGGGCACCAGGTCGAGGCTTAGTGGGCTCACTAACAAGGAGCTCACCCTCCCAATAGATCCGGAATGTCCTAGGCACTTCTTCTTGTGCCTGGGACAGGGCATGTTTCCTCAGACCCTCGAGCAAGTGCCATTCTCTCTGTCCCTTACAGAAGTCCGCCCGGGAGGGTACCCCTTCAGCTAGCAGGCACTGAAGATCAGGGTGGTCCTCCGGGTTGAGAACCTCTCCAACAGGAGAGTCTTCTGTCTCTTCTCCCTCAGGAGTTGAGTTTGTGTTTTCTACTGGACCCAGCCCATCCGGAGCATGGATCCCAATGGGTGCTGTAGGAACAGCAGGAAGAGAAGGAGCCCCCTTCATAGAGGTGGCCTTCTTGGTCTTCTGTCTTCTTGCCTTAGGCCTCGCCTTTGGCTCGGGTACCTGACTCACAGCCAGACCCTGTGTCACCTGTGACCTAGTGACTGCAGCAGCAGTCAGGGGGAGACCATCCGAGATCAACCCCAAATTCACTACATCATTACGTAACAGAATGTTAGCAGGGATATTGTCCTGAACCAGGACAGGAAGCTTTGCTGTCTTGTCTCCAATCATGAGTGTGACTAAGGCTACAGGCGATGATTTGGGAGGCCCACCACCTAACCTGGTGGTTCTCAGAGGAGCACCTACATAGTCCTCTGGCTTGAGCAGGGTCCTGTCCACCACTGTCATGCTTGCCCCAGTGTCTCTCAAAGCAGTAGAAGGCTGGCCATTCAAGAGAACACTTCTCAAAAACCTACGGGTTTTCTGTGGGATAGTCGCCAGTACTTCTGCGTACTGGTCCCAGGCCCCAAGGGACACTAAGGACATCGCTACAGGAGCACCAAATGTGATCCCTGTAGAGGAGGGGAGGACAGTGGCCTCCACCTCAGACATGGGGTAAGGGTAGGTGAGGCTGACAGCTGTACTCCAAGTGCTTATCTTTACACTTGGGGTCACCCCTCTTGTGATCCAAAGCCCCACAGTCCCAACGGTATCAGGTAAGGCTCCATCACACGGATTTCCTCTCCTTGAGTCCAATCCACTTGGGAGGCTTTAAGGTCATGCCAGTACTTATTCAATTCCTGGCTCACCCACAGATGACCTATCCCACTAGATTTTCGGGTTTTAGGAGAGGAAGGTTTTGGTTTACTCGACTGTGATTGCTTCTGGGACTCCTCAGCTTTCTGAGAAGTCCCCTTTTCTTTTGCCTTGTCCTTCCCACTGGAGTCCTTAGGGGACAACCAGTGGGAGACCCACTTGTCAGCCAACTTAGCCAGTTTAAAGAGATCTAAAATGTTCTGGTCAGCAACATACTGACACAGCTCTGGTGAACAGGCTTCTGAAAAATGCTCAACAAACAAAAGGTGGGACAATTCAACAAACGTTTTCCCTTTGTAACCATCAATCCTCCCCATCATGTTCATGTGCGCAGCACTCACCCAGTCAACCCAAGACACATTCTCTCATTTCTTAAAATCCTTGAACCTTTTAAGGTATTGGGTAGGTGTCTTGCCAAACTTGGCAATCAAAGCAGACTTCAGGCACTCATACTGACCCCTTCCTTCCACACTGCGTTTCAGAATAGAGTCATATCCAGTCTGAGGCACTCTGCTTAGCAAACACTTAGCCCAATCTCACTTATGAACATCATGAATTGCAGAAGCCATCTCAAATGCTTCAATCCACTGGAGGATATCAGAACCCTCCCCAAACACACCACCAAATCTTTCATACGCTTGGTGGCTGGGGACCTGCCACTCTCAACTGATTTAGCTGAAGTCTCCACTCTAGCTTTCTCTAGCTGGATTCTTTGGTGCTCAGTGTCCCTATCTTTGAGTATCACTTGCTGTGCCAACCCCTCTTTCTTCAACTCAGCTTCTGTTGGCAACATTTTGTATTGAAAGGCTAACTGTTCCCGTTGTAGCTCCAATTTTAAAAGTTCAATCTTCAGGGCTTCCCCTGAAGAGCAGTGCTCGGGTTTGGAACAGAGGAAGCAGGATTGGTGGCATTCCCAGAATCAGATTCAGCAAAAACCCCAGGGACAGAGTCCTCATTGGTTGCATCCCCCCTTCAAGAGTTTCACCATCAGTCTGGTAGTCCACCAGGGTAGCTATAAGTTCAGCCCTAAACTTATCCACAAAGTCTAACTTCCTGGCTTCACAAGCACTCTGGAGAGCCTCTAAGCTCATCCTAGTCAATTTACCATTTGCAATAGACTCCATTGCTTGTAATGCAGTTATCTTGTACACAACTAAACCTCAATTTAACAAAGTGCAGATATTTTGTAAGTGGCACGGTTATACACTGATTCTTAAAACCATAAGCATCCCACCGCTGCCACCAGTGTAAAGACTGGAGGGGGGTGTCTGTACTTCTGCTCTCTATATGGCAGAGGAGAGGCACGGAGGACCCCAGCCAAGATTCTCTATTGTGGTAGCAATGGATGAGCAATCAAGGCCTAACTTCTCAGGAGGTGATGCAGGCTGGTTCTTAAGTACAGTGTAGTCCCCAAGCACCCACAAAGGAATGTCCACACACTATATAAGGCGGGCCACGGTGCGGACGAGCGTAACGTTGAATCAAAAGTTCTTAGGCAATTGGAGCAAGGCGGCTCCGGTCGGTGGCGGCGTCGTCGACAGTGGCAGACAACAGTCCGGCCGCTTCTCTTTGGGATTCCCCGGCAGTCCCCGTCTATTAAGACTGTGTTATTAGTTAAAACACAGTCTTTATATAATTAATGTACAAGGTTATGTACAATATCACGATAACTCACTTTGTGCTCGGTTATCTACAATGGCAAATATACAGTTCTACGTGGTACCACTGTTACTATTAGATCTCATTAAAGTGCATCACCTGTACGGTTAAATGTCACACAAATCAGTTTGTAAAGGAAACCAACAATAGATATAGGAGGAAAGCAAGATGATGAGAACAATAGGCAGAATACTGGCCTCTACTGTTAAACACAGTTCCATGTGGAGATCCCCCCACCTGGGCAACCTGTAGAATAAAGATATATCACAAGCCCAGTCCATATATTGTTCACAAGAATCTTTCCAATAGTTCAGCAACCCTAAAGTACCTGGTGTTGTACAGTTCCTTGTCGGGAAATCGAAGGCCCTTCTTGAGTGCACTCCCTTTAAGGCAGGAGCCACGGGTAGTCGAACGTCCGGCGATGAACACAGTGAACTACGGTGGTGAAGTGGCAGCTTCGTTCCTAGCGGTGCTCATCGACGGGGAAGCGTAAACGTCCTGCAAGGAAGAGGCGTGCGGGGCACCTCGATGTCGATAGTTCTGGACCTCAAAGAGTTTGAAGAACTGTGGCCCAGCAAGGGCGTCGAGTCGTCGGCGTCTCTGTGGTCTGTGGGTGGCGGGAAACCCACCGGTGGATGCTCCTCGGTGTGTCGGTGGCCTGGCCTTCTCCGGCGGGATAAGGCAGGCTGCGGTGCGGATGAGTATGTCCGTGAATCGTAAGTTCTTAGGCAACGGGAGCATGGCGGATCCGGTCGGCGATGGCGGTCGTCGACGGTGGTGCACAACAGTCCAGGCACTTCTCTTTGGGATTACGCGGCAGTCCCCGTCTCTGGTCGGCAGCCTGTTATAGGTCTGTCTACCAGGGAGCTTTGGCAAAGATCAGCTGGTGCACGATGGTCCCTCGTAGCTCGGGAAGAGGGCGCCTTACCATCTTCTCTCATGGTCGGTCCTTGGAGACACAGCAGCTTTCAGATTGATGAAGTAGAGCAACAGCAAGACTTCTCTTCCAGCATGGCTTCAAGGTTAAGCTTCAGTTTCAACTCCAGTTTCTCTTCAGCTTCTGAACATGAATTCTAGCAGTGAGAGGCCCCAAGATATACTAGTTGATCTCCCGTTCATTCTGCTGGGTCACACTCAGGCAACCAATCGGTCAGAAGGGAATTTATGCAGGCAGGCATTCAATCAGGTGCATAGTGCATTCAGGCCATTCACTTCTCTCCAGACACTCACAACAATTTATGTGTATTGGGACAAGTACCCAGCCATTCAACACTCCACACTGCATTCATACCAGTTTTGGGCAGGGCTGTTTCAGTCACTGTGTCAAACACCAGATACTAGACATCCACAACACAGAATGCGTATTCGTCACACACTCCATTCACCCAGGTCCCATCCACAGGGTGTACCCACAACATACAGTCACTGGGAAGGTTCCAGCCAGTCTGGCCTGTACTTCACAACAACACCATATATGGAACTTCCACCCAACAGCCAGTCAGGGGGGAGGGACAGAGTCAGGGCTTCACGGGACTTTGGGAAAACAAGGTAACAGTCAATAGAAAGCAAGAGGCCACAGGGGCCATCTGTCAGAATGCACCAAAGTATCAACTGAAAAGGATACAATATTCAAAAGGATACAGGAGGTAGGGTCTTCCGGATCCCTGTTCACCCGACTTGATAGTCGTGAAGTCAACAAAGACCTTCCAAATGATACAACCCTCTGGCTGATAAAACAGGCAGAGCGATGGATCACTGGAAAGGGCGTGGGTAAGGTATGGTAATCCAGCCTAGGACAAATTAAAGTATCATGAATAACTGCTCCAACCTGAGTATGATGAGTTAGATAATGACAGGAATGATCACACTGACCTGTATCTCTGGGTAGAACAATCCAGAAGTTTCTTGATGGATTTGAAATGAAGAACAAAACGACAGGGAAGGGAAAATTAGTAAGGGAGACTTATCCCGGACGGAACGAGGCTCACGCTAGATACGGGTTGAATTCACCACAGGATAGCGTCCAAAGTTCAGTTCAAAGTCACTTCCAATAATCCTTGAAAGGCTTCCTTCCCACTTAGGGATCAATCCTTCTGTTAATTCCACAGATGCAGGAGTTAGAAGAAAATAGCACTTGAAGACGAAGAGCGCGTGTGGATTTTACACGCGGGCAGGATTCACACAGCCTTGGCCAGCCGCGTATGAAGACAAAGAGCGCGTGTGGATTTTACACGCGGGCAGGATTTACGCAGCCTTGGCCAGCCGCGTATGAAGACAAAGAGCGCGTGTGGATTTTACACGCGGGCAGGATTCACGCAGCCTTGGCCAGCCGCGTATGAAGACAAAGAGCGCGTGTGGATTATCACGCGAAGGGATAGCTCCAGGAATCAGCGTGTGGCGGAACACACGCTATCGAAGGCCCAAAAGTAGCTGTAGGAATATACCAGGATGTAGATCAGAGGTTCAGCTACACGACGCCAATAGAGACGATCAGAAGCAGCGAGTGAAGTTTCTACGCTGCTTAAATACGTGATATCGTAGTTCACGTGACGAAGCAAAAGTCACGTGAAGTTAGCGACGTGAAAAGTGTAAACGTCGTTTTCCCAGTAACGTATCGAATAGCCTCCATTTGGAGTAGAACGGTCTAGCTGTTCTACGAGCGTAGCGTCCAGCATGCATGACAGTGCCATCCCCCAAAGGGACAACCTCTCCCCTTCTTGTGTGGAAGCGCTTCAATAAAGCAGGAGCATGAATGTTGGAAAGAGGTTCCCAGGACCTATCTTCGGGTCCATAGCCCTTCCAGTCTACCAGATAATATGGTCTACCAGAACGGAGTTTCATATCCAGTATGTCTTGTACCTCGTATTCATCAGACCCCCGCACAGAAATAGCAACAGGCCGTACCGGCAGTCTAGTAGTGTCAGAGAAAGGCTTGATGAGCGAGACGTGGAATACAGGATGCACCCGCCATCGTTGTGGCAAAGCCAGACGTACAGCAGCAGGATTAAGAACATGGAGCACAACATACGGACCGATGAATCTAGGCAACAATTTCTTTTTGCCCGGAATCCTTAAGTTCTTAGTGGATAGCCAGACTTTCATCCCAGCCTTATAGACAGGTGCGGACACCCTATGAGCGTCGGCATAGAACTTGTCACGTCGTTTGGCCTGCTCCAATTGCTGCTTCACCTTTCTTTGTAATCTCTTCAGATCACGAAGCGTACGGCCTGCGGCAGGCGTGTCCAGGGATAGACCGGAATCTAGAGGTATTGATCGGGGGTGTTGTCCATAGAGAGCATAGAACGGTGAAGTGCCTATGGCACTATGATAAGAGTTGTTATAGGCGAATTCAGCCGCCGGCAGTACCGTGAGCCAATCCGATTGGTATTGCAAACACAGACACCGCAGATATTGTTCCATAGTACAATTGACCCTTTCAGTCTGTCCGTCAGTTTGAGGATGATAAGCGCTGGACATTCTATCATCAATTAGTAATGCAGATGTTAAGGCTCTCCAAAAGCGTGACGCAAACTGCGAGCCCCTGTCAGTAATGATTACTGATGGTAGACCAAAGAAACGGAATATATGTTGGATGAATAGATCAGCCAGAACAGTAGCAGTTGGTAAACCAATACAAGGAATAAATAGGGCCAATTTAGTGAAATAATCCACTACGACCCATAGGGTATCGCATCCTTGATTTGGGGGGAGTTCCACCACAAAGTCCATAGATATCATGTCCCATGGTTTGGTAGGGACAGGCAGGGATTGGAGTAAGCCCACTGGTTTACCAGGAGTATTTTTACATTGGATACATACAGAACAAGAAGATACGTAGTTTATAACGTCTTTTGCCATGGATGGCCACCAGCACCACCTTTTGAGCAGGTCCAGTGTTTTCTTCTGTCCAGGATGGGCTGCAATCAAGGAATCATGATTCCATTTGAGGGCTTTATCCCGCATTGAAGGAGTTGATAGATAAAGCACCCCCTGTGTGAATGGTAAACCGTTATGCACGTCTAGATTCATATCCTGGACTACTTGTGGATTATTTTTTACCCACTCTTGTATTTCGGTTTTTAAGGATGGTTGAACCGAACAACCACAAATCACATGATCTGCCAACAGCTGGATCTGTACTTGTTTTTCTTCCTGCGCCTCTTTACTCATACGGGACAAAGCGTCCGACTTAACATGTTCTCGGGCAGGACGATAGGTGACCTGGAAATCGTATTGGGCAAAAAAGACATGCCATCTGGCCTGACGGGCCGTAAGGCATTTCATGGATTTGAATGCTTGGAGATTTCTATGGTCAGAGTACACCAACACCTGTTGTTTGGCCCCAAGAAGATGATGACGCCATTCTCGGAAGGCATCTTTGATAGCCAGTAGTTCCCGCTCAGTAACGGTGTAGTTCCGTTCATATGAGGTGAGTTTACGAGAGAAGAAAGCCACTGGGTGTTCCTCCTTGGTTTCTGTGCAGACTTGTGAGAGCACTGCGCCAATAGCGACACTGGATGCATCCGCTTCAACGACAAACTGGCGATCAGGATCCGGATGTTGAAGCACGGGTGCAGTGGTAAATGCTTCCTTCAGTTTTTCGAATGCTGCTTGGGCATGTTGGTTCCAACAGAAAGGTACTTTGGAACTAGTTAAAGGCGTCAAAGGAGCTACTGTTTTGGAAAAGGAATGGATGAATCTGCGATAGAAATTCGCAAAGCCCAAGAAAGACTGTAGCGACTTGACGTTATGTGGAATTGGCCAATTCAAGACGGCCTTTACCTTGGAACGACTCATTCGAGCACCTAGATTGGTAATGTCGTAACCAAGGTATTCCACTTCCTGCGAATGAAAGACACATTTTTCGGCTTTCACATAAAGGTGGTTCTCCCTAAGTCTTTGTAGGACTGTAGAAACATGTCTGACGTGTTCCGATAGAGATGAGGAGTAAATCAAAATGTCGTCCAGATAGACAACCACAAATCGGTCCATGATGTCTCTGAATATATCATTCATGAAGAATTGAAATGTGGCGGGAGCATTGCACAGACCAAAAGGCATCACCAAATATTCGTAAAGACCATACCGTGTCTTAAAAGCGGTCTTCCATTCGTCGCCTTCACGAATGCGAACCAAATTGTATGCACCTCGCAAGTCCAGTTTGGTGAAGTAACTGGAAGTGCCTAACTGATCCAACAGCACGTTTATTAGCGGTAAGGGGTATTGGTTTTTGATGGTGATATCATTAAGTGCCCTGTAATCAATGCAGGGTCTGAGGTCTCCCTCTTTCTTAGGAACAAAGAATAGAGGAGATGCAGCAGGAGATTGCGAGGGTCGTATAAAGCCTGTGGCTAACGCCTTGTCAATGTATTCCTTTAACACGACATCTTCTTTAGGTGTTAAAGAATAAACACGGCCTGTAGGAATTTTGGCACCCGGAATCAGTTCGATAGGACAGTCGTACTGTCGATGAGGAGGTAATTGTTCTGCCTGGCCTTTATCAAAGACATCAGCATAATCAGCGTATTCGCATGGTATGATATTGTCGCATTGATGTACAACGCTGATAGCAGAATCCTCCACCACAGAGGCCAATATGTGTTGTTTATTTGACACCTCCTGACTGGTAAAGCAATGTTCGTTGCAATGAGTCGAAGGATATTGGAGCGATCCCGAAACCCAGTCAACAGTAGGATTGTGAAGGGTTAACCATGCAAGACCAAGTATGATCTCGTACTGCGGAGCAGCAATAACATCGAAGACGATTTCTTCTGAATGGTTATTTGATAACGTCATCCGAACAGGTACCGTCTCCTGGGTTACCATACCAGAAGTTAACACAGATCCGTCCACGGTATTCACCGTTTCAGGTTTTTTTTTGTTTACTAGGGGTAAGGAACGGTTCTTGGCATAGGTGATGTCTATATAATTGCTGGTGGCTCCAGAATCAACCATGGCCTTGGAAACCACTTCTCGCTCATCACAATGTAACGTCACCTGAACTATTACAGGTGCATGTTTAGGAATGGTACTGGAGTCCGATGAAACACTCGACATAGGGACTCCTGCTAATGTCGAGTTTTGGCGTTTCCCGCACGCTTGACGGGTTTTTTAGGACATGTTGCCAATAAATGCTCGGAAGAACCACAATACATACATAAGTGGTTTTTTCTTCGGTTCTCCCGTTCTGTATTGGACAATCGGCCTCTCACGGCGCCTATTTGCATGGGTTCAGGGTCGTTAGAGATGACTGCTGGTGTCTCTGACCGCCCCGAGACTGGCATGAAGGGCTTTTTCTCTCCCTTTCGAGCATTCCTTCGGGCGTCGATTTGTAGAACCAAATCGAGCAGCTCTGGGAAACTCGTAGGAACCACAGGAACAGTAGATAAGGCGTCTTTCAGTTCTTCAGAAAGACCCTTGTAAAAAACAGCCGTTTTCTTGCTGTCAGGCCATTGGGTTTCCGCCGTCAGTTGATTGAACCGGGCGACGTAAGACATAAGGGGTTGGCTGCCTTGTTGTAGGTTAAGCAACTCTAAATCTGTGGCTTGAGTAGAGTAACGCATGTCAAAGACTTTACTCATAGCAGTCAAGAGATCGTCACAATCGTACAACAAAGGGCTATTAGTTTCCAACAAAGGGTTAGCCCAAGCAGCAGCCGTGCC